>NC_079913.1:11900369-11970617 GCF_024868665.1 Triplophysa rosa
GGCTAAAGACAAAAAGGACTGGACTGCTGCTGAGTGGTCCAAAGTTATGTTCTCTGATGAAAGTAAATTTTGCATTTCCTTTGGAAATCAGGGTCCCAGAGTCTGGAGGAAGAGAGGAGAGGCACAGAATCCACGTTGCTTGAGGTCCAGTGTAAAGTTTCCACAGTCAGTGATGGTTTGGGGTGCCATGTCATCTGCTGGTGTTGGTCCACTGTGTTTTCTGAGGTCCAAGGTCAACGCAGCCGTATACCAGGAAGTTTTAGAGCACTTCATGCTTCCTGCTGCTGACCAACTTTATGGAGATGCAGATTTCATTTTCCAACAGGACTTGGCACCTGCACACAGTGCCAAAGCTACCAGTACCTGGTTTAAGGACCATGGTATCCCTGTTCTTAATTGGCCAGCAAACTCGCCTGACCTTAACCCCATAGAAAATCTATGGGGTATTGTGAAGAGGAAGATGCGATATGCCAGACCCAACAATGCAGAAGAGCTGAAGGCCACTATCAGAGCAACCTGGCCTCTCATAACACCTGAGCAGTGCCACAGACTGATCGACTCCATGCCACGCCGCATTGCTGCAGTAATTCAGGCAAAAGGAGCCCCAACTAAGTATTGAGTGCTGTACATGCTCATACTTTTCATGTTCATACTTTTCAGTTGGGCAAGATTTCTAAAAATCCTTTCTTTGTATTGGTCTTAAGTAATATTCTAATTTTCTGAGATACTGAATTTGGGATTTTCATTAGTTGTCAGTTATAATCATCAAATTAAAAGAAATAAACATTTGAAATATATCAGTCTATGTGTAATGAATGAATATAATATACAAGTTTCACTTTTTGAATGGAATTAGTGAAATAAATCAACTTTTTGATGATATTCTAATTATATGACCAGCACCTGTATACTGTATATACCTGTATTGTCATGAACGTGGGTGGTGAGGACACGGAGACAATGACAGAGGACCCAAGTGCAGACAGCGGGTAAGGGGTTAACAAGACATTTAATAAAATATAAATACAAAACAAAGACCCACGTGGGGGTAACAAAACAAAACACAAGGGTATATAACATGACACCAAGGACTAACTACACCTAACCAGACTAAGACAACACTTGAATTAAATACAAAATAACTAAACTACACTGACAAGACAGGAACTCACCACATATGACACACACACGACAGTACAATGAACCAGCACGAGACAGAAGACACAAGGGCATTATAAAGGGGATAAATCAAGAGGGGACAGGTGCAGGACATGAACTAATTAACAAACAATAACGAGGAGACGAAAGGGCGGGAAAAAAGACGCCACACCGGAGAGTGGAAGACCAACAGGGACAAAACGTCACTCTCCACATAAAACAAGAGGTTCTATCATGGTTCTGCCACTAGGCCAAGAAAAGCAAGACAAGGTGGGCAGAACCATGACATGTATAGATATACTTTTTACATTACCATTGATTTGGGCTTTATTTGTCTTCCACACAAGGTCTGTAAGCCCTAAAGAACATTTAATTAAAAAATCAGAGTGAATAAAAAAGTAATTAAACTTGACTTTTTTTTAACTGCACATGTGGGAACATCACAAGCTGGCAATATCCAATTATCTAACATTGCTGTGTGGAAATTAGGCTTTTATCGAAGCAGAATTAGATTTATATGTCTGATTTCTTCACAGAAGCTGCTCATCCTACTTTCAAGACCTAAAACATAACACTGGGTCAGTGGGTCTCACGGCACATTATTGAGAACTGCTCGTAATGTAACTGTGTTTTTGTCTCTTAGGTGGAAATATGCATACTGTTGAACTCTGTTCTTTGAAAATGCTACTATGAATGAATCAGCAGAGGACAACACACAGGTACAGTATTTCTTTTCGAATACTATCTGTATGCATGAATATTTTGTGTAATGGTTTATAGATTTTTCTCACATTTTGAAAGTGTTTATAAAATTGATAAACGGCCTCAAACCTTAGGAAAGATTACATTTAATTCAAAACCTACTGAACAGCTTATCTAGACAGGAGTTTATGACACAACAGCTCAAATAAATAAAAACTAATACAGTACAGATAGAGTAATTTCATAGTTTAGTGTCTGGCGGCAAGTGATGTTCCTTCTTGAAAAAAAAAACTTTTCTGTAGGATGGTTTTCAGTAAGCTACATTACTTTGGCCTGGTGGAAATAATTAAAGAAGGTAAAGGCCACTTCAGTAATGGGTCGTGAGCTTGACAAAGGACTTTTTGGGTGCTAAGCACTGCCTGATTATTGTAGCAAATTGGATTTCATGAATAGCTAATGAACACAGCACATATCAGTATTCATTACATGATGGCATGTCACAGACTGTGGGTAAATCTGTCAGTGTCTTACACACACACTCATTATGTAAGGGATAATGCACAGGCAGCCGGTTGTTATCGCAGAAATAAGCCCCGACAGTGTGATCTTGTATCACACTGAAGGGGCTTATTTCGCGATAACAGCCGGCTGCTTGTACATTATCCCGCTTATTACACGGCTACTTGCCACATGAGAAAAAAACTGGACGTGAAATATGAATTTGAAATATTTGATTAGCTCATTTTTACCGAATGCAGACCTTGCGTGAGGAAAAGCCGTTTACTCTCGGCAACTTTATGGTAAGAAACGACATTCAGATATCACAAACAAGCAATTGGGTTTAATCAATAGTAAATATAACGTCATATATGTTATTAAAATATATTTCATTTGTCAAATAAAAACTGTCAAAATGATTTGCTGCATCCGGGTTACCGTGTGTTATTAGTTTTGAGAGGTTGTTATCTGGGAATAACGAACCTGCAAATGACACGACTGGCCAATCAGAATCAAACATTCCAATGAGCCGTGTAATAAGAGGGTATAAAGGTCCTGCTCGGACCCCAACACAAGAACTCACCTAATGACACAAAGAAAGCCAAGCAAATAACACACAGCGCATTTATATGATGCCGATAGCTGCTAAAGGTCCCATTCCATTGCAAAGTGCTTGAGAAAGTCTTTGAAAGTAGTCTAATTCAAGACACTGACACTTTGTAAAATGAGAGCTGAGAGAACTTGGACAGAGTCATGTGACTTTGAGAAGAGCATTGGTTCTGTTGTGATCTGAAGTTTTGAGTCTGCTGGCTATGGCTACTTACTTTTCATTTGACTTTACTGAAAATTCATGTAATTGGTAAACCTACTATTGTAGTGTCAGGCTTATATGATTGGTGAAACAAACAATGTTCTGATATTTTTGTTAATATTAATAATGATATTTTGAAAGGTCTTACTTAATAATGTTTCTGCATAGTAAAGTGGATCGGCGAAGATATTTTAACATTTAAATTTAACACAATTTGGCTTTAGAGTTGAAACATGTACTGCACATGTAAATATAGTTTAAATAGTGTTCATTGGACTTCTGTTGACATTGTGAATTTTATTTGAATGTGGTCAGATTGCATTTGTTGCTCCTGTAAAATAGCCTACTGTGTGCAGAAACAGAACAGAATTAAGCACTTAAAGGTAAACTTACCAGGGGTTTTTACTATACTAACAGCACAGATATCAACATTTGGTGGTTCAAATAACCACGTGAGGTCCCTCTTCATGTTTTCAAAGCATTTATTTTATTTTTAGTGCATGATTTTCCATAGTCAGGTAGGTGCCATTTTCAGGATTGTCACATCCATAACAGCAATAGTTAAAATAACTATTTGATGTTCTATGAAAAGCCATCCCTTCTCCATTTGCATTTTAATTCACAGAAATCCTACAAAGTTTGTCGCCTCCCGAAAACCGTTTTCTTTTTAGTCACATCCATAACGCATGTTTATTTCCCCTTTTTAAAATAGAATATTTTGTTCATAGACTGACAATTTTCTGATGTTTAGACTCTATCAACAAGGGTTTAGTAAAATATAAACAGATGGTTCAGTACTGTATATTGGTAACAAATACATTCCCTGGGCGTTTTTATGTCACATCCATAACGCTGGAATTGTCCCTCTCATGAAATGAGCTTAGCAAACAAACTTTTATCATCAAACTGGGTCAAATATTTGACATGTACAGTATATTACAGATAAAGATTCAGATTTTTTCTCTAACATAAATTAGTAAATGAGGTTCTTAGAAAGTCTGAATTTTAATGTTGCATTATGAATCAGCTCAATTGCATTGATTTTTATATCAGCGAGGGACCACCCATGGCAGTTCAGGTTTGTATTGAGTTTTCCAGCCCGTCTGGTCTAAATAGGAGAAATCTGCTATCTATTACCATTAAGTTATCAAAGGCTCTGTGTAAATATAAAGAAAAGAGAGAAAGCAAAATGGAAAGCCACAATCAAAACAAGAACCATTAAAATCCAACACTATTGAAATTGACATGGGGACCCTGTGGAGCTCTGAATGAACTGTTTTTGCTCACCTTATGATTAAACACGATTCACTGTAATGGTTGTGCATGTAATTCATTTATACTGTATTTATCAGTGACTATTTATTTTTCTCAGAATCGAACCAGAAGCTAAACATAAATTTGATGTTTCAACCACAGATTTGTATTCAGTTCATGATGCCTGATATCCAAATTGCGTACAAAAAGAAAGCAAAAGATTGATCGCCTTCAATATGCAAGTCCCTTGAAGCTAAAACATAAGTTTAATGTGAATGTCATAAATAATTCATTGTTCATCTATTTAAATGAGTTCCCCACAAGCGATACAAGGAGAAATATGCAGACAGTTTTCCTTGCACATCAAAGTAATTTGGATTCAATGGAGGTGAATTGTTTGGTGAGGTGTTGATCTATCCTTCCAGAGAGATCTATCAATCAGAGAGACACTGACAGACTTTGCATAGAGGAAAGACAGAGGAAGTGAGAAAGAGGCGGCCAAACAAAGTGATGAACACAGCCAGGCCAGATGAGCCTCCTGGGAGATGAAGAAGATGAAGATGGGAGAAACAGATCACTTGAAACTCTTCCTGTTGTGCAGTACATTGAGAAATTGATTTAAGGGGTATCTGCTATTTCATCTCTGCTCAGAACAAATTTCTAACCATTTACACTGCTCGGATCTCACAGGCTCTCAGGGTCCTGTTGAGCACTGACAAACAAAACAATGGACTATTAAATCCAAATCCCATCCAGAGGATGAAGATAAGGCCTGATGTGCTGAAATGTAGTTCTGCGGGGCAATAGCACACTTGTCCTTTGCCCTCAGAGTTATTTACGGGTCAGTCATTTCATATTTCCTACGATTTCATTACATGATAGATCTGAAAGTGGGTTTAAAGCAGTCCACAGAGTCTGGGACAGACTGTTTTATCACTGCAGGTTCACCTCCATGCCACTGTGTGATCTTTTCAACCTATTGCAACCTCATTTATGACTCCCACTATTCTGTTAAAAAGGTCTCCATCTTTCTGGCTCACCTGGCATTTTTCAATAAATGCCCTCACAGATGCCCTCATAGTCACACAAACACACATTAAAAGAGAGAGAAATTGCAGCCTGGGTGACTTCTGGTTAAGCATTCTGAACAGAGAGCTGTCTGTCTTTCTACTTCAGTTATACAGATACATGGAGAAGACATTCTAGTAACTTCAATGAGGAGAATCAGAAAAAAAGGATTCATATAATGTCCACAGAAAAATGATGAACAAAAGGCTTGGGCTGACACTCCAGGCCTGACCTCACATCTACAAAATGAAAGACGTCTGTGCTTTAATGCATCCTGTTTGAGGAGAATGATGAGAATCTGAACACATGAGACAAAGCTGCTTTTACAGTGCCTGGCACTAGTTTTTTTGGTTCGATGTGCTTTTGTTGAAGCATTTTTTTTCTTGAAAACACCAGGGGTTGTGCCACTAATGGCACACTGAGGGAAAATCAACAGGCAAGCACATGCAGATGAATGCTATATTCAGTACTAAATAATATTTGTTTAGGTTACACAAATGTTGAAGTCCAGTTCGAATTTGCATGACAAATTAATATTAATCCTTAATGCTGTCGACATCAGGTGTCAGAGAATGTCACTCTCTGTTTTTGCTAGACCTAAAATAATGCTTCTGAAGCTTCCAGATTGCTCATAGCCGTGGGATAAAGCCATTTAATTATTAATCATTAATTATATTCCTATTTTGGCTTATGTAGTGTCCAACAACAAGTTTACGTACGTAACACGGTGTAAAAACACTATTATTTTGTTATAATAGGCAGTTTTTCTTACCTTACTTCTTGACTGACTCTCAAATGATTCGTTCGGCGAATCATCCGTCTAATCCCCTCCTTTCCGCCAGCCTACTCTGATATGATTGGTCAGATGGTCTAGTCTGCTGTGATTGGTCTACCGCAAATGAGGCTCACGAGCTACATGTTTAGGGGAGAAGAGTGAAGTTTTTGCGGGCATGCAGTCCCAGCAAAACGTTGGCGGGGACTATATGTAGTGACGTAAATCCGCAGCGGTTCGCGAATCGGACTAGGGACGACTCGTTTGCGTGATTCAGAGTCGACTCCCTTTTTTCCAAGCCGATAACTTTGTTATTCATTCACCTATTCATTCTGCAGAATAATGAAAGAAAATTAGGTAGCTTTTTATTTTTAGCTTTTATACGTGTGCCTTTGAAAAAGTGGTGTGCATCTTGAGACAAAACAATGGCACTGATGCACAGCCAATGCTAGTTGTTTTCAGTTAAACATCAATTTTAGTCTGGGACTATAGACTTATGCCTTGTTTGTGAAACTGGGCCGTAATGTTCTATACTTTTTGCATTCTCATTGGCTCAAATAGCAAAAGAAAAACTCAACGATACTGTTTTCACTACTTTCAACAAAATGAAAAAAAAACAGAAATTGCCTGATAACGGCAGTCAAAAGAGAGAATGACGCCAAATTTACAGTGACTTCCATAGACGCTGTATAAGACACACCCTCGCATTAGCGTTAACTATTTTTTGTAATCTGATGCAAAGGTAATATCATACAAAGTCATAAACGTACATACATTTACAAAAATAAAAAATATATAAACAACTTTGGAATATTTACGATGTTGATCATAGGCTTGTGAAAAAGGTCTTTAAAGTAAAATACACTTTCTCAATACAGCAAAAAGTGTTCTGTAGACAAATATTGTAAACATTCAAAAGTGACAATATGCCAGTTATTGTATACGACAATGGGTTAAATACTACCTATATTAATACGTGAAAACATGTACACAGCAGGTTCATTTTGCAAAAATCTTTATAACGGTCCGCTTCAGAAAAGTATTTTTGCTAAATTTCAGGTCAAATTAAAAATATTTTTAAAACATTTATGATTCTGTCACTTGCTCATATATTTATTTATACAATGTAGATGAGTACGAGAAAGCTACCAAAATCAGGTGGTATTAACAAATTTGGCTTTGATTCTTAAAATTCTTTACTACACCTTTATTCTCACAGCTATTATGAATAATTCACACTCATTAAAGCTTTGGCAGCTTGATTATGAATCCCATTTAACACATTAATCCAAAAGAGCAGCATATTTTTAACCAGGGGATTTGGACTCAACACACTATAATTAATCCAGAAACAAAGATTTTCTATGTCAATAAGACAATAAGACAACACTCTAACAAACACACCATCAAACATACAGACCAAACAAAACTAGAACTCATTATGCACAGTTACAACATGTCTACTCTAAAAGCAGATACTTCTGGATACATCGCATTAAAGTGAAACAAGCATTACCTCATTAACTGCGGAAATTTTTTAAATTATATTTAACTACAGATCTCCAAGGAGGTGTGTGTGTTTGGTGTGCATTAATGTGTGTGTCAGTACATGTATGATATTTAATGTATTGCTTATAGTTAACATGTTTTCATGTACAGCTGCTTTGTAACAAAGAAAATTGTAAAATCTGCTATATAACTAAAAGTTGAGTTTAGTTGAGTTGAGGAAAATATTTAAAGGGGGTAAGGGTAATTTTGGGGCAGGATCTGTTTTACCTAACCGTCACGTTTCTACCCCCTTTAAACTTATGCATGGATGCATATATACCCAGAAACAATTAGTTTGATGCATGTTCACAAGCAACACTGTATGTCTCATGAAGCATTTATTCATAATTACATAGACATGCTTAAATTTCCAGGCCACACACAAGCACTACATGTTACACATGACATGATACATGATAGCTGCAAATCAACCTCCATTTTACAAATACGGTAGAACAATAACTTCAACTACTCGATATTCTGCCTGAATTGTCTCAATTCTCTAGCATTTCTGATAACCTAGAAGATCTTGATACTACCACGGAAACTATTAACTCTGTCTTGTCCGAAACACTAAACACAGTTGCTCCTTTGCGCCTAAAGAAAATTAAAGATAGCAGTCCAACACCGTGGTATAATTAGCACACGCACGCCCTTAAGAAAGCAGCCCGGAAAATGGAGCGTTACTTTAAGAAAACAAAATTAGAGGTATTTAGCATAGCATGGAAGGACAATATCTTAACATACAGGAAGCCCTAAAACGTCTAGATTTGCCTACTTTTCATCAATAATAGAAGAAAATCAGCACAACCCTAGGTTTTAATTTAACACAGTGGCTAAATTAACAAAAAAGGAGTCATCAGCATCTTCAGATGTTGGACATCAGAATAGTTGTGACGACTTTATGAACTTCTTTACAAGTGAAATTGATAATATTAGAGTAAAGATTGCAGCTAAGCAACAAGTGGCGACACAAGCTGATCAGACTATAATTATCAGCTCCCCCAAGGAGCAACTGCAATTATTCTCTACAGTTGGTCAGGATGAATTGTCTAAAATCTTTAGATCATCTAATTTAACAACATGCATGCTAGATCCTATACCTACTAGTTTATTGAAAGAGATGCTTCCTGAAATTATAGATCCTCTGCTTCGTATTATGAACTCTTCTGTGTCGTTAGGATATGTCCCTAAAGCATATAAGGTTGCTGTTATTAGGCCCCTTGTCAAAAAAACTCAAATCGCCCCTAGTGCCTTGGCTAACTATAGACCTATATCGAATCTACCTTTCATTTCTAAAGTACTTGAAAAGATCGTTTGATCACAGCTGTGTTCCTTCCTCCAAAGGAATGACATCTGTGTTGAATTCCAGTCAGGATTTAGAGCACATCACAATACAGAGACTGCTCCGATCAGAGTAACAAACGATTTGCTTTCGGCATCTGATCGTGGCTGCATCTCGTTACTTGTGCTGTTAGATCTTAGTGCCGCTTTTGACACCATTGACCACAGCATAATTTAGACTTGAAAATGACTTGAAAATTATGTTGGCGTTAGTGAAATAGCATTCAAATGGTTTCGTTCATACCTATCTAACCGTTTTCAGTTTGTAGCAATAAATAATGAGGTGTCATGCAAATTACTAGTCCAGTACGGTGTGAAACAGGGCTCAGTGTTAGGGCCTCTGCTCATCGCACTGTCCATGCTACCACTAGGAGGTAGAATTAAGAGACACGGAGAAAGTATTCACTGCCATGCTGATGATACTTAACTCTACATTTCCTCGAGGCCTCAAGAAACACAGCAGTTCACCAGCAAGCAACTTTTTATTGTTGGACCGAAAACTGCCATACGTAACCACCAAGAATACTGTTTAACTATTGATGGATGCTCAATAAAACCCTCATCGTCAGCTAGGAATCTGGGCATTTTCTTAGATAGTAATCCATCATTTGAAAATCATGTTGCCAACACCTGCAAAAATTTTCGTTTTAAGAACATATCTAAATTACGTAATTTGATGTCACTATTAAATGCAGAAAAGTTCATTCACGCATTCATGACGTCAAGACTAGATTATTGTAAGGCACTATTAGGCGGTTGCCCTGTAGGTTTATTAAAAAACTCCAACTCCATATTGTCTTTGTAATTTAATTTTATATTCCTTGATGCATTAGTTTACCCAAAAATAAAATCGCTGTCAATTTACTCACCCCCAGTCCATCCAAGATGTGGGTGGAATTGTTTTTTCAAGAAGATATTTATGAATATATTTGGTTGAAGTAGTAAAAGTCAAATGAATGAAAGTCAAAAACGCTAATACATTCAGCACAAAAGTAATCCCTGCCCCTTGTGACGTTAAACTGGCGTCTTATAAAACGAATCAGTTGATCTTGTCGCATCTACGGGTGAATTCCAATCGCATTCATGTGACCCACGCACTTAGAAGGGCAGATCCAGTTCTGGAGGGAGATGAACAGCTGTTTTTCGTAAATTTAGTCGTTTAAAACATACATAGGTAATGAATGCTGTAATAAAAACAACACAGTTTTCCCTTATCTGAGACAACCGTTCACGTGGTGTACCCTTTCTGCAGTTACTTTCAAGAGCACAAGACACGTTTTGGAACACAACCTATTGCGTGTGCAAACCGACTGCCTGTGGCTGTGGATTGCCGATTATAACGTTGCAAATAACAATACTTATTCTGGACAGACCGATTAAATCGCTTTATAAGATGTCAGTATCGTTATGAGCTGCAGGAATTACTTTTGTATTGAATGTAGCAGCATTTTGGAGTTCAAAGATGTGGCGTCTCAGGACGTGCATTTCTTAAAGCACAACGCTCTTAAAGTCTATCTACATATTTGAAATGTTAAGGCGGGCGAGGTAAAGATGATTGGTGGGCCGCATTTGGCCCGTGGGCTGCCAGTTGACTAGCCCTGCCCTACACGGTTTAGCTCCACCTACCTGAGTGAGCTTTTACTACTATACAGTCCCCCACGTTCACTACGCTCTTTGGGCTCTGGACAGTTGGTAATACCTAGAGTTTCAAAATCGAGTGCAGGTGGTAGATCCTTTTCCTACATGGCGCCCAAACTCTGGAACAGTCTTCCGAATAGTGTGCGGGAGGCAGACACACTCTGTCAGTTTAAATCTAGATTAAAGGCGCATCTCTTCGACCTTGCGTACACAACACTTCTATAATACAAATCCTGTAAGGGATTATTAGGCTGCATTATTTAGATCAACCGGAACCAGGAACACTTCCTATAACGACAGATGCACTTGTAGAACGGTATTCTGCTCTATTTACATAAACCGGAACCAGGACCACTTCCTATAACGACAGATGCACTTGTAGAACGGTATTCTGCTCTCAGTTGTCTTTTCTCATTGTTCCGAGGTCTGTAACGAGTCTACATGGTGGAACTGAAAGAGAGACGCGGCGACCTGACATGTCCTCACTACACAACAAAATTGCAACTGCAATTAGCTATCAGAATATTAAGATAATATTAAATCTATCATCTACCTCTTTCATTTATTTTTTTTATTCAGCCAAGTCGTGCAAGCACTGTCGAGCTTGTAGAGATGCAGCAGTGGTGCCATATGAGAACTGGTTTCCCTGGCTGGGCCTGGGTTCTCACTAGGTTCTTTTCTCCACTGGAGTTTTGGGTGCCTCGCCACTGTTTGCACACTGGCTGCACTCGTTTTACTCGCCTGGGGGGAGCTGCATTAGCTTTAGAATTTATAGTTTTGTTCTAGCTCTGCATGTGTGTGTGTTTGTGCTGTTGTTCTGATTTGCTTCACTGTGTGCGTGTCTGTGTGTGTGTTTTCTGTGTGTAAACACTGTTGTGTGTTGTGCATGTGTGTGTGTGTTGTGAGAAGAGAGAGAGAGAGAGAGAGAGAGAGAAGAGAGAGAGAGAGAGAGAGAGAGAGAGAGAGAGAGAGAGAGAGAGAGAGAGAGAGAGAGAGAGAGAGAGAGAGAGAGAGAGAGAGAGAGAGAGAACGAGAGAGAGAGAGAGAGAGAGAGAGAGAGAGAGAGAAGAGAGAGAGAGAGAGAGGGGAGAGAGAGAGAGAGAGAGAGAGAGAGAGAGCACTGTCCAAACTCTTGGACTCCTGCCATTATGTGCAGATTACAATGTGTGACAAGAGGGCTAGGGGATGGAAAAGTTGCAGCACAGCAACTCTTGGGCGGGTATTTTTCCACAGCTCTAAAGGCGAGTCTAGCAGTCAAGTGTCACATGCAACACACCTCTAGGAGTCAATGATCTTTAATCTGATAGCAGCAAGACATCATTAGTGGAGCTCAAAGGGTTCTCAAACAGTCTAATGAAAAATTCATCTGTGATTCACACACACACAGCGATAAAGGAGCCAAGGCACGGAGGCGACTAGTATCTTGGTATCTGTTCTCGAGGAAATCTCTACTAGTGGACACGGATCAAACTTTGGCACATTAACTGCTCACATTGCTATGTAGCACTGTCAACCCCATGAGCCATGAGGATGGACAGAAAATGATCTTCGCTGGTAATTCTGAAAGCTTGTGTTTTGTATTTTTTGCCAGATTAAGCAGTTTAACAATGCACGATTTCATTTTCCAACAGGACTTGGCACCTGCACACAGTGCCAAAGCTACCAGTACCTGGTTTAAGGACCATGGTATCCCTGTTCTTAATTGGCCAGCAAACTCGCCTGACCTTAACCCCATAGAAAATCTATGGGGTATTGTGAAGAGGAAGATGCGATATGCCAGACCCAACAATGCAGAAGAGCTGAAGGCCACTATCAGAGCAACCTGGCCTCTCATAACACCTGAGCAGTGCCACAGACTGATCGACTCCATGCCACGCCGCATTGCTGCAGTAATTCAGGCAAAAGGAGCCCCAACTAAGTATTGAGTGCTCTACATGCTCATACTTTTCATCTTCATACTTTTCAGTTGGCCAAGATTTCTAAAAATCCTTTCTTTGTATTGGTCTTAAGTAATATTCTAATTTTCTGAGATACTGAATTTGGGATTTTCATTAGTTGTCAATTATAATCATCAAATTAAAAGAAATAAACATTTGAAATATATCAGTCTGTGTGTAATGAATGAATGGAATTAGTGAAATATAAATCAACTTTTTGATGATATTCTAATTATATGACCAGCACCTGTATATACTGTATATATATATATACTGTATATATATATAAGTTTATATATACTGGTTATACTTTTATATTTGAATGCCACCTCAAATTATGCCACAGAACTTCTTTTTTGTCCTGGTTTTTGTAGTCGCTGTGACTTTTTTCTAAAAGTTCTGTCTGTTCTGACACCAACGACAGTAACAACTCGACATCCATTCTCTCACAACAGCTTTCTGAGCCTTTAGCGCCCCCGCGTGCCCTCAGTGGCTCTAGGCGCGTGACGTAAAATGCTCGATTCTTATTGGAGGGTCCGTTTCTTCGCTTTGCGAATGGGGAAAGATTCGTCGCACTAGACGAAAAGAAAAACCTTCGCTTTTTCGCCCTGCGGATATTCATGGTCTATATGAAAGGCTTCATAAGAATCTATTGTTTTTGTTCTAGAACGTTATCGCCACTAGCATTCGCACCGAATATTCGCGGGCAATCTGAACGGGACTTTAGGCCCCAGGCCTTTTGCATTAAAGGGCAACTGGAAATCTTAACCAGTCACTATGAAATGTCCTGATTTTCTACAATGTTTGTGACAACATTGCATTGAGGGAAACAGAACACAGGCTTGAGGTGGATTTAGATTCTTCACAGCAGAAAATGCACACCGGCCCACCCTATGTATAAGATGTACTTCGATAACATAATACATGTTGTGTAAACAGTATAATGTACAATATAATAGTACACTATTTAAAAAAATAACTATGTAAATGCAGTTTAGAAGAATCAGCAGTATAAAACAAAGCTTTACTGATCAAGCTTTAACATATTTATCATATATGTCCAACATACATGTCAAATAATAATTACAAACCAACTGCTTATAATTACCAGAGCTATGCATATTTGAAGTGTAAACACTAGACTGGTAATTGTTTTGGTTGTGCAGACAGTGTGTTATATTTCATATTTCAAGACAGTAATGTCAACATAGTACATGACAGCTTTGCACATTTTTAGTTTTCTGACTGCAAACACTACATAAAAAATTAAAAACTAATAATCCTAAAAGTGAAAAGACAAAAAAGCCCCGTCTCAAAGCAACAATAGCACCTAAGAACGAATGCAGAGCTGCAACATCTCCAACAAGCTTAAACATAATTCACCATAACAAAAAGACACTAAAATCCAAGTTAATTGCAAAATAAGGGTTACTAACAAAAGATTGTGAAAACAAGCATATGTAGTGACAGATTACCACAGTTTTCTTTGCGATTTATGCTGATGTTGTATTTGTGTGGGTAGAGTCAATTTGCTAACCACAATTTTGTAGCTGCATGAAAAAACAACATAGTTAACGCTCAAATACTGGTTTGATTTGTCTCATAATCTGTTACAATCCAAAATTTACAAAGACAGACATAGGGGAATGCCTCTACAACAATGAAAAAAGGACAAGTAAAGAAGACAAACATGTCACAGCATTGGGTCGCTCGCATCAGATGTCGCATTAGATGTGATAAAGATCACATTATTATGAATCTATTACTACATCTTTCACATTAACAGTTTAAGTAATTTTTTATGTGTGTGTAGGCTGAGTAGATAAACACACCTGGTTTGAAAGTAGAGATCTGAATAGACCCCTTTTGCTCCGACGTCACGCTTACGTCACGGCACTAGCTGGAGGGAAAACTGGAGGCGGCCAATACAAACCAGCACAGATTCGGCTACATAAGGAGTTTAAAATATCAACTTGTTGTGTTGTTTAGTGCCACAATCGACAGAATACAGTCTCCAATTTGATATTTTAACACATTCCCCTGCCATTGTCAAACAAAAACACAGACGACAGTTGTGGTTAAATACAATAAAACGAGCGGACTGAACAGAAACGATCATCAAAAATGCTCGCGTTTCACTTCATAACACTTAAGATTAAAAAACGACTGTCTTTTGTTGGTGTGGATTATGATTTGGGTCTAAAAATATCTCACGTATGCCCAAATCAGAAACTGGGGAACAAGGTGATTTTTCACATAGCGTTAAGTTTTGAACGCATAGGGTATGATGCTAGGTAACTTTGTAAGATATACAACTAGCAGTTAACTGTCATGACTCTGCTTCATGTAGTCATGTTTATCTTGGTCCTGTAGCAGAGCCATGGCAAAGCCTTAGGTTTTGTGTTAGCACACGCAGGCATCTATTATGTATACGCTTTCAGCTTATCTTTACTATAAACGCTTGGTTTCTCTGTCTGGTATGTGTAGATGTCAGGCCACTTAACTGGAGGTAATCCTGTCAGTTCGTCCCTGGATCCATTGAGTGAGTGCATACAGGCCTGTCATGTTCCTTGTGTTAAAGTCAACTTTTTCAAAAACAACCGCGGTCCTAGACAGTGAGTGACCTGACATGTTACAATTTAATCAGATTTTTTCTAGTCATTGTCAAAAAGCAACCAAACAAAACGTGCTACCAAGTATTAGTGATCTGGTCAGGGGGATCTTTCTGCCTCCACCTCAGCTCCACCCACAAAAACGCATCACAATGTTTACTAACAGTAAAGGCGTCTATAGAGATGTGAATGTAATAGTGCTGTAATAAGCACTGAATATCATTTCTTCTCTCACCGCTTCCAAATCAACATGTACCGTGAAAGTGGAAATCTGTGTTTAACAGCGATGCCGTTTAAGAATGTACTATAGAGGGGTGTAGATCTCTATTCTTCTTGGCAACAGATGGGAACTGGAAATGGCAGGGGAAGTAGAAAGACAGCTGTAGCTTTGCCTAAGGCTCTCCTTCACATATTTGGCCTTTTGTTTTGGCAGTGACAGGGGGTTGATCCAGCCCCGGGTGAGAGAGGCTATGGGCACGAGGCTGATGGCAGACTTTCAAGACTGGAAAAAAAGTTGAGTGGCTCTTGTAGAGCTTAACACATTTCAGAATTACGCATTAATTTTGCCAGCTGGAGATATTACAATTTATACTATCCACAACCGCAAATTCTGCATTTCTGCATTATGCATTTCCCCACGGACCGTTATTACTAACGCACAGCCCGTTAAACTCTATACATGTTACAGGGCTCTCAAGTCTCACGCATTCACTGTGAGACACACGCATTTTATTCTCTTCACACGCTCACACGTATGTCTCATGCTGATAAATAACTGATAGCTTATTGAAATGGTGAACTGCTATTTTATATTAGTTTTAGTCTATTTTGCGAGTGAAACTTGTTTTCCGGCTGCATTGAGTCCATAAAACTAGATGCAGACTAGTGGATGCCGAATCCTGTTATTTACACATGTCATCTGTCTGTTCTGCGTGTCTGAGTGAACTGCACAGTTTAACATGCTACACGCGTGATGCTCATGAATTTGTCTGCGTCTGCGCTTTATGAGGACATGAACACATGAACTTCATCTCCAGAGTTGCTCTGAGAGTTTATTTCACAAACATTTTATTGTTTGAGTGAAGAAACAGACATACTAAAAAATAAGCGTCTTCCTACAACCTGCCAAAATAAAAGTCCGGTTAACTCTGTATTTTATGTGGACAAATATATTACTATTTAATAGTAAAAAAAAGAAAATTAACTAAAACTAATTTAGATAAACTAAATGCATCACGCATAAGCTGAAGTTAGTTGTTTACCTTTGAAATTATTCTTTCTATTTTATTAATGTTTCTTATTTATACATTTGTATGATATTGCATTTTGAATGTAATATGGCAATATAATGTATTAAATGGGTTAACTTTTCTCAGATAATATTTTTTTTTCTAAAAAGGAAACAAATTAGTTGTTCATTTTAAGAGACCCGTCTTATTTTCTCTTGTATATTTAATATTGCTCTTTAATAAAGAAAAAGTATTTATTATCCGAATACCCGATTAATCGATGGAAATATCTGTAGAATACTCGATTACTAAAATAATCGATAGCTGCAGCCCTACTTTACATGATGTCGATTGTGTGCTTTATAAAGATGTGGTAAATCTTTTTTTGTATTTTAATGCGAACTGCAAAGGGTTACAAGGACCGCCTGCACATATCATAAAGCTGCTGTATCTTCAGCAGTGTTGTAGTCGAGACCAGCTCATTCGAGTCCGAGTCAAGTCCGAGTCCAGAGTAGGTCGAGTTCGAGTCAAGACCGAGTCCAGAGTAGGTTGAGTTCGAGTCAAGACCGAGTCCAGAGAGGGTCGAGTCCTAGTCAAGTCCGAGTCCTAGGACAAGAGATCTGAGACGAGACCTATAGAAATCTTCAAGAATATGTTAAATGTTTGGTGGAAACAATAAAACTGTTTGTGTCCTGTTGTGTTACACGAGGTTAGTATAACATCAATCAGCTAGCTCATAGAGTGTTCAGTGCATTAAATATACCATGGCATGTACACTGTGTTTTATTTACTTAGACTGATATTAGTTTAAAAATATTATTAGCTGAGGGTAAAAAAGGCCACATAGTAAGTGTTGTAAAGGTAATTTTATTACAATTATGACTTCCCCCTGACCAAAGATATGTCCAAAATTGCCCTTTATTGGCCCATTATTACATTTTCTGAACGTCTGATATTGACGTACAGGGGACCTTGGTACAATGTAAAAACTGGTTCAAATCCAGAGTTTATCAGACTACTTTCAGTTTTCACATGGAAATAAATGAAATGAGACTCTGTGAAATGAGTTTTGTACCCACAATAATAACCATTATTGTGATCAGTGTTTGCTTTAGTTGGGCTCTTGATCCTTGACTTTTGTTAAATTAATTTGTTCAGGTCATGTAATAGTGTTATAAAAAACACTTGTGCACTGTGACATGCTTTTACAAAAGTTGGGGTTGTTCTCATGGAAATTGTCAGGCTGTAATAAAATGTATTAGTTTTAAACATTATTGATCAATTGATGACTGGTCTGAGTGCTTTGGCTAGTCAATGCACAAGTATTGAGAGAAAATAAACAAAACATATTTCACTGACATCAACCCTCATCATACAACCCTCAACAATGATGACAATCGTCAAAATAATTCAGATAAACAGATCACCCAGCATGCATTGCAGCATGAAGCTTTCTTTTGTTGATTGTCACCATTGTTGAGTTTCATATGCAGATTCTTGATGTCGTTGTGTGTTAAAGTGGTTTAACAGATTGCGAATATGTTAATTCCTAAAAAAATCACAGTATATCAAACTACAGATCCACGGAGCTGACACATTAATAAACCAAACCCAATTTTTAACAGTGATCTAAACAATTTCAAAATGCATGCATTACCATTCAGAAGTAATCATCTCTTTGCTACAACTAATTTATTTTAACACACAGTTATGGCTGAAGGAAACCTAATTTAACATTAAAATAGAAGAGCCAAGAGCTCAACTAAAGCTAAAAAAGATCACAATAATGGTGATTTTTGCAGGTACGAAAGTGATACTGATTCATTGCAATGAACATTGACAAATCATCAATTTTTAACCGTGATTCAATGGTTGCTTGCTATCTTACTGCACTCAAATCATTCAGCTCAGTTTATTTCAAAGAGTCTCACTTAATTTATTTCCATGTGTAAACTCAAAATTTCAACCAGTTTTTACTTTGTACAGACTGGATATCAATATTAGACAATCAGGAGACGCCATGAAAAGCTATAGAAACAACTTTCATTTTTGGCCCATAACGGGACGTCTTTTCAATGTATTTAATATTTTTGATGGGACTCGAGTGGACTCGGGCATAAGTCCAATTCCGAACATGTTCTAGTACGAGTCGAGACTGAGTCAAAATGCACACAAGTCCATGACAAGACCAAGACCATTAAAATAGGGTCTCGAGACCGAGTTCAAGACCGAGTCCGAGTCTCGAGACTTCAACACTGATCGTCAGCTTGCCATTAATCTGATAAACATTATACGTAACAGATCACGTGCAAAAGCTGCCTTTTTACATTTTAAAACATTCTCTCTAGGTTTTGTTTATAAGACGATAAGTGGAAGAAATCCCTACTTTACATCAAGCATATCAGATGAGAAATGTAGTCCACATGATGTGATATATTCCAACAGATTTTTGACAACACGTCGACAAAATACTGTACATTAAAGAATCCTTGTAAATCCAGTTTACTGCCTCACGTTTTTATTGAAGACCATACAGTGTGTTGATGATTAAATGAATCTGTTTGAACTCTTTTTAAACTATGAGCACATTCTAAGTCTAAGTGATGTTTAATGTTCGTTATCTATTTTTCTGAGATATGCGGTCCACATTTTGAAGTTCGGTTTTTTAAAACTATACAGACCCTCACAGGAGCAATCCATCTTAACTTTAGATCTGTGTGCGGAGCGCTCTTTTTTCACGACGTGAAATAAGCTTCGCCTGGTTGTAAGTGCAGCCGCGAACAGCAGGTGTTGCTCATCAGTTTCGAAATTATTTTTTAATAGATTCCCACATGAAACCAACAGTAGGGATGTAACAATATCAAAATCTCACTCTACGATAATACCTTGGTGTATAGTCAATGGTACGATATTAATTGCAATATTTAAAATGACAAATGATGACTTGGAAACGTGCCATGAGCATCCTCTTTTATTTATCCTCTAATCATAACTGTTGCTTAGAGGTATGAGTTATAGTATGAGATGGGTCAAATAAATCCGTTAAAAAAATCCCTTTCATAAAATAAAATAATTGCACCAGATGGACCTTGCCAAAGGTAACATCTATTATTTTTTCAAACATTCTCTATGTTAGGCCCAGAAGACCTATCGTTTCATACAGTCATGTGACAACGATAAAATTGAGATCATTTTGCTATGGTGATAACACGATATCGATAATATTGTTACATCCCTAACCAACAGTATTAAAATACAAATTATGAATCACAGTCTCGTTTTCTGTCATCAGAATGGGTTATTCAAAGTGCAATACACATACTTCCGCCATTTCACCGGAAGTTGTACCCACGTTCATTTTTACAGTAGCGCCCTGGAAACTTGTGAATAAAGGTGCTTTGAAACGATATGCATTGTGAAAAGCACCAAACACAAAAAATAAATATGAATTAAACAGAATTAAATTAGGAATTAATAATGTCGGGCTCTGTATTTGACAATTCTTAGATCTGACCAAACTACTTCTTGTAAATTTACTGTTCACAGTCAAAGATGGAGGAAGTATAAGACAGATTTGTAATGCACGGCACAGGCCTACAGTCCGTTTTGTTATTCAGTACTGCAAAAATTCTTGGAATCACTAAAACATTTCTGTTTTTTTTAAAAAGTGATGTTTCTTTTCACCGAGGTGGTGTAACCGTGAAGAAATCATAATGATGTAAAGTGGTAGAAATTCTTGAATCTTTCCATCTCTGCCCATCATTCAATGTCTCTGCTACTCAAAAAGCCTGGAGGTATCAGTGAGCGAAAGAGAAAGGATGCATACTGAGACATTGTGAACAGAGAAAGACAAGGCCATGAGAGCTTCGGGAAAAACAGTAAGATCAAAATAAACAAACAGTTTTTGTTTTCAGAGAGCAGAACCTCCATATTAATTCACACACACAAGAGCCTGAGGTGTAGTATTGAACATTCATGTATATCTGGAGGTCTGCATTCATTCCTCAGCTGCTCTTTGAGGTTGTTTTAGGGCGAGCAGACCTGGGGTGACTCCAGGTAGCAGAAGAAAATAGGAGGATGTGAATCGAAAGCTTTGCTCACAGCAGGGTTCAGTCTGTCAGATCACACCTGCTCCCGATCAGCAGAGAGACAGCGTGCTACCTATACAATAGAAAAGTATAAAGGCATCTCTAAGCCCAGTTTCTTTGCGGCGTTACATCATTTACGCATTTAAATGATCCGAACATTTTAGTTGACAGTCGGAAAATATTACAGATAACAGAATAAATTTCAAAGCTAAAGAACAATTTGTTTTTTGGTCTTTCTCTGAGCATGTTTGCATCCACAGAAGCGAGTACAGCCTAACAATCTATTCACAATCTATTAACTGGCCTGCCAATAAAGTCAATATTAATCATAGTGTTCACATTAATGGCCAACTGAATACACAGTGGCTGAATTCAATCCGTCCCTAAGACATTGGACGCAAACACGCTTTATTTTTACTTAATAACAGCATTCATCTCATCTATGAAGTGAAAGCTGAATATACTATAGATGAATGCCGCTACAGTGGGACAACAATACATTTCTAAATATGACAAATAAGCTAAAAATGAGCCGGAAACACAGCTGATTTCCACTGTAGTTCATAAGTAACGGTGGCCAGCAAAAAGAAACCGAACACATCGAGCTGGTGCTTATACATGTACATTTTTTGCAGTTTTAGGGATTTACTGATTGTCTCTTTCTTGTATCGTAATGTATATCCAAGTGAAACGGCTTCTCAAATTAGTAAAAATTGAAGGGCGGGACTTGATTTGGTCGAGAACTGATTGGTTCGTTGTCAGTTACTAACTGCTAATCACAGAAATAAGTCTCTAGTTGTGTCCCAATGACATACTATACACTGTGCACTTAAAATATGCACTGTACACTCAACCATCTAGTGTATGAATAAGAGAAGGGTAGTATCGTCCCAAATGGAATACTTAATGGTTTTATACTAACCGGAAGTCGCACAGCACAATGTGTGCCAATAAAATCAATGTGTACATTGTACATTTAACGTAATTTCCATCTGTTTTGCCCAGCATGACTAACCCAACCTCAGGAGAACTTTGGCCAATAAACCTCAGGAGAACTTTGCTCGAGCAGCGTGTGATAGCCCCGCCTCCCTTTCGCTACGTAAGCGAAACTGCGACCGTTAAGTGCGTGAAGTGCCACACTTCATATATTCTGTTGAAAGGGTGCATCATCCGGGTGCTTAAAGTGCACCCTTTTTTTTTACATTTTCAATGTGAATGCACTACTCGCACTATTTATACCACAAAATGGCCTAGAACAGTGCATAAGTTGCGCGATTTGGGACGCACCTTCTGATTGCCCCACCCTTGTACTTTACTCGTCACAGGAAGTGAAGGAGGTCGTTTCGGGAGGGAGGAGGTTAACATTTAAAGATGAAATATTATGACAGCACATGAATTAAAAAAACAATGAAGTGCACAGATAAGTCATTCACACAAAAAACACTACAATATTCTATAAAAAGTGCAGAGATGTCCGTTTCAAATTTATGGTGTTAAAGTGGTTCAGGTGTTTACAAAATAGGGAATATTTTCCAGCAATTAGATACTATTCCACAATGTGCAGCAATATTGTGTAATAATTTGCTTAATTGTTGTTTTCTATTTCAGATTGTACTGAACATACAACAACCAGCTCAATAATAATAATAATAATAATCCAATATACTATTCTAAACTGTCCAACAAACTGGTTTTCTGAAACAAATAAATTACCCAAAAGCCTATTATTTAGCCATCTACTTGTCCCTAGTAAGTAATAGTGTACCTACCTACATTTTATAAGTTATGTTTGCTGTCATTTATCCTCTCATGCATAGAAGTCACTACAGTGGACAACTATTCAAGATGCCTTTTCTGATGTATGCATGAGTTTTGATGGCACGGTTGCATCATTCAGCTGTCACCTCTTCAGCTGACCACTCAAGTGGAAAATTAAAAGTAAATGTGTGTAAAAATGTGTTTAAAGTTCCGGGTAAAAAACACACAAGGAAAACCTTCACTTTTGTTGTTATAATTAAGAGGGTTACCTATATGAGTAGCTTTACAGCTCATGTCCAGATAAAATCATTAAATTAAGTGTGATTGTGTTAACACAACACTACAGGAGTTCTGACAGGCTGTGCAGTGAACACAACGTGCAGTGCAACACTTATCAGCTGTAATGTGTCTCATCACCTTAAATCAAGAGCACAGATCTCCCCACAGGTCAAACACACATTCATTTATAATACTGTTACTGGACACCACAGATTCTAATGTTATTATAACCGCATTATTAGCATTAATAACTCAAATCTTTTCATTGTATTTGTCTCAGAGGAAACCAAGCTCAGAGAGGAATAAGCTCACCCCAAATGACTAAAGATTTAATTAACTTTCTTCATTAGATTACAACACTTAATGACCGCTGAGACTTCGGTGTTTGAAATGAAGCTTTCTATTAACATACTGTAAGCAGGACTACAGCAGCTTCTTTTGATGCAGATCTGCGTGTGTGGACGGTTGTACAGTATGAGCTGCTCATTAGCAGAACATCCATGGTGTTTACTCCCAAAAAGGACAAAAATAAACTCATGTGCTGCTTGAATATGTTGCAGTTGGAAAGACGACCTTTCTGTGGAAATACTGCTTGATGCATTACAGAGACGAGCAGTCTGCAGTGACACCCTGCGGTCTGCTCCCACATGCAGAAGAGAGCAGCCCTTCACAGAGCTGTAGTGATGCCTGAGGAGATAAGCCTCCAGAGAGGGTCAAACAGATGCTCTCACGGTTCATTTCACCTCTCTATAAAGGTCTGCACTCCAGCACATTCACTCAAGATGTGAGGAGTTCACAGAATCCCCTTAATTAATGGAGATGAAGTGACTTTCAGAACTGCATTTTAAAATTGAACTCAAGCACATGTTGAGTTAATGTCAAGGTAAAATGTTGAGATGTTAATGAGCTCTAACCAATACGGATTCAACTTCTCACAGTGGCAGTGATGCGGTGTGTGTATTACTCATGCACTCTCCTGTTCATTTCACATGCATATTACAGCACATAAACTCAATACATGTGAATGTTCTGCAAACTGACAAGTATCAAACCATCATCGTTTGCTGGTTTTAAACTGTTAACTGGAAATGTCCTATTGGGCGATTCAACTGTGCTGAAATAGCGGGATTAAAACACCTAGTTAATGATGTCTGCTGTATGAGCTCTGACTGTCCATTCTGTTCATCCACAAATCACAGCTTACAGGAGGCTGCTGAAATGGAGAGAAGTCTTTAGAGGTGAAAGGCACTAACGGTGATCAAGTTCAGGTGTTCACTACAAATCACAGCAGAACGGAGGGACACACACATGTTTTATCAGCTCGTCTCCTGTGAGAGAGAAATTCAGAGCAGCAGGCCGGGTGAAATTATCATGAAACAGGTCAGTGAAAGCCGAGACCTCCTGAAACACTCCAGCAGTTTTCTGCTCTTTATTTCCTATTCAGCTTTATCAGTAATTGGAAGAGGAAGAAAGTCGGAGGATATTATTTGACTTGTTGTCTGTCTCGAGTGCTTTAAAAAGTGCTTTAATACGTGTGAAATCATAGTAGGAAAGAGCAGTAAGACACAGCATATTTACTGAGGCGTAAAGGGATGATTGTGCAGAAATAGAAAGTTCAGTGTTTGTGAGTAAACTATTAAACTGCATTGTCAGGCACTTCCACAGCAGCACGTTGAGTAAAAACACACAACGTCCTGACACGGGACGTGTATTGCACGGATAACCAACCGTTTCTTTTATTAACAAGACTTACGATTTCTGTAGGAAAGCGAGTTGTGCAAGCCCGAGAAAAATCACAACTGCAGTGAGTGTGCATGGATGCCGGTTTTAGCAATTATTGCTCATCCTGCATGAGCTATTTGCCATGTAACCTACACAGTGTGAGCGTGTCAACAGCCGTTAAATCTAATGTCCGCTGGAGCTTCTCCACTCAAGTACTGTTCTCTGATCAGTTCCACCATTACAAAGCCTCTCGACTCATGATACTTTAGTACTGACAAACACTCCACTATAAGAGACTAGAACTAAAGAGGGGAGACCTGTGATGCATCTTTGCAGAGGCAATAAAATTCAACTGGTCGATGTTGTTAGGAACTTTGAAATGACACGTACAAGACAAATCGAAACTCTTCCTAAACATCAGACTTCACCTATATTGTTCATAGCGTTTTGTCATGTGCTTAAGTTGTTAAAAAACCTACAAACCCTACATATTAGCTACATTAATAAATCTCTTCTGTCCCCAGGTCATTATATGTAAAAATGCATGAATATTAACCTTCAGTTTAAAACCTTCAGACATGCAACAAAAAGGCATCCTAAACCATGTGAAAAATAAAATAGCTACCCGAAGACTTACCAATACACAAAAAGCTTACGGCAAATGCAGAGTAAAGGGAGGAAAGAAGCCTGTTTTCAGCTCACGTATCCCAGAATCCCCCAGAGTGAAGAGCGATCTAAGGAGCACCATTATTGTTAAGGAGAGGCGGGAAAACACAAACAACACTTCAACCACAAAAGAAGCCAAACAGAACTCAGTCAAATGAAGGACATTGTCGGTATGGCTTTATCTCAATACAAAGTTTCAAGTCTGGGACACGTTGCCGACGGTTGGCTGTCGGGCAATGTCACGTGGTTTTTGAACATCGGTCAGCTTTAGATTTAAACTGACAAAAGCAAACAGAGCATACACTATAGTTAGCTATCGACTATAGTCTGTCCGCTGTGTACAAGTGCAACTTTTCAGGCAAAGTGAGGCAACGCCACAGTCGGCTTTCCTCACAGCTAATTCTTTGGCATCGGTATGATGTGTCCCTACACTAAGGCAGACATAAGATTAGTTCAAACACTATTGGGTGTGTGTGTACATATGAGAATGAGGCCTTGTATACCTGTCCGCTAATTGAGTACAGCTGTTAAAAGCAACATGAAAATCGAGAATGAGTTCAGGTGAATGAGTTCAACCATCTTTGACCTTTGCCTGGGAAACTGACATGCAGAAATATTTCAAGTAAAATCCGACAAACTTTTACCTTTGACCCTGAAGCTCAATAACTCAACCCGCCATTCTCGACAGACCAGACTCCAAGTCACAACACTTTAAAACAGCACTTGGAAAGGAGGACAATGATAAAACCACAAAGATGACTAAGAAATGAGCGGGAAATTAAAGTGAAGGAGAAGAGCAGCACTCAAAAGAAAAGAACAAGAGTGCTTGAGAGAAATATGCAGACATGGAGATAAAGACAAAGGAACCAGATTGAGAAAGAAAAGAGGCAAAAGTGTGACAGAGAAACATATGGAAGTGTCTCAGATGACGGAGGCTTGTGGGCGTATTCAGAGTAGGGATGCTCCGATACCACTTTTTCCTTTCCAGATCCGATTCCGATACCTGAATTCTTTTCAGGTATCGGGCAAAAAAAATTCCGATAAAAAAATAAAAAATTTTTTTGCTCTACATAAAGATGGCCTAGGCTATATAAGATAAGAAGATTGCCAAGACCCTGAGCTGCAGAACGGTGGCCAAGACCATACAGCGGTTTAACAGGACAGGTTCCACTCAGAATGGGCCTCATCATGGTCGACCAAAGAAGTTGAGTGCACGTGCTCAGCGTTATATCCAGAGGTTGTCTTTGGGAAACAGACGTATGAGTGCTGCTAGCATTGCTGCAGAGGTTGAAGGGGTGGGGGGTCAGCCCGTCAGTGCTCAGACCATACGCTGCACACTGCATCATATTGGTCTGCATGGCTGTCGTCCCAGAAGGAAGCCTCTTCTAAAGATGATGCACAAGAAAGCACGCAAACAGTTTGCTGAAGACAAGCAGACTAAGGACATGGATTACTGGAACCATGTTCTGTGGTCTGATGAGACCAAGATAAACTTCTTTGGTTCAGATGGTGTCAAGCGTGTGTGGCGGCAACCAGGTGAGGAGTACAAAGACAAGTGTGTCTTGCCTACAGTCAAGCATGGTGGTGGGAGTGTCATGGTCTGGGGCTGCATGAGTGCTGCCGGCACTGGGGAGCTACAGTTCATTGAGGGAACCATGAATGCCAACATGTACTGTGACATACTGAAGCAGAGCATGATCCCCTTCCTTCGAAGACTGGGCCGCAGGGCAGTATTCCAACATGATAACGACCCCAAAAGAAGCTGAGGGTAAAGGTGATGGACTGGCCAATCAAGTTTCCAGACCTAAACCCTATTGAGCATCTGTGGGGCATCCTCAAACAGAAGGTGGAGGAGCGCAAGGTCTCTAACATCCACCAGCTACGTGATGTCGTCATGGAGGAGTGGAAGAGGACTCCAGAGGCAACCTGTGAAGCTCTGGTGAACTCCATGTCCAAGAGTGTTAAGGCAGTGCTGGAAAATAATGGTGGCCACACAACATATTGACACTTTGGGCCCAATTTGGACTTTCACTTGGGGGTGTACTCACTTTTGTTGTCAGCGGTTTAGACATTAATGGCTGTGTGTTGAATTATTTAGAGGGGACAGCAAATTTACAAGTTTAGTTATACAAGCTGTACACTCACTACTTTACATAGTAGCAAAGTGTAATTTCTTTAGTGTTGTCACATGAAAAGATATAATAAAATATTTACAAAAATGTGAGGGGTGTACTCACTTCTGTGTACTTCAAAACTACTGTATAGGTACTCAAGATTAATATGAGATTGGCAGAAACTGCGTGTGTTACCTCATCTTTAATTCATCCGCTTAGTTAGGAGCATCCCGGATGCAGAATGATGTGCTTAAAGCACATCTCTTCTCTTTCTGAAGTTACGGGGATCTTTGCTCCCCATGTTCATAACATTTAGAACACAAAGAGAAGGTATACGTTACACTGCCTTTTCAAGTCTGAGGTTTAAAGAGAGTTTTTTGTTTGAATGACGCACAATGTTTCGACCGCTTCCGGTGCTTTGAACTAATGACACTCATCAGCGAAATTTCAGGACATCGGCTCCAGCAAAATATAGTCATTTTAAACAAAACTATAGACTATTATCTAGTGATTATGAAGAATAACAGAAACATTGGAACATCTTGGAAAGAGTAACGTCCCGACTGTCCACGAACACTTTCGCACACTGACTGGATATTGACAGATGACAGGACCAGCGGAGATCAGTTTCCATGAATAATTATGCTATATTGGTTTGTTCCTCACATTAAGCTATCGAATGACATAAGAAGTTGTTTCATAATAGTTAGTCCCTTTTGAAGCTTTATGAGTAACATCTGCGGCTAACGCACAGGATCGGTCTGTCAGTTCGATACCCCATCCAAAATATCGGATCGGCACATCCCTAATTCAGAGAGACAGTGATAAAGAAAGTAGCTTGTTTGTGTTTTAGTAGTGGAAGCATCCCGTAAGATGAGTGAAGAAATGTAGTTATTTTAAAGGGATAGTTCACCTAAAAATGAAAATTCTGTCATCATTTATTCCAAATAAATAATATTGGAGTCTATGGGGGTTGAGATCTGTTTGATTATTGACATTCTTCCAAATATCATCCTTTGTGTTTAACAGATCAAAGATATTTATACAGGTTTGCAACGACATGTAGTGAGTTAATGATGACAGAATTTGTATTTTTGGGTGAACTATTTGATTCAGTTTCTGGGCAATTTAATAAAAATGCTTTTATAATAATCATTATTTGATACAGTGATGTCTTGACACATTCTTGTACTGTTACAATGTCAATTGTATATGTAAGTGAACAATGTTTACTCTTTCTCCATGTTACCTACACCTAGAAATGTGTGTGTCAGCAAAAGTCCACTGGATGATGCAAAACATCTCATCCGATGGGCTTTTGACAGCGCCAGTGTGCCGGATGATGCACTCTGTGTCAGAAGAATAAATCAAGCACAAAGATGCTCACAAAATTCTATTGCAATGACATGATAACAGATTTTAATTCAGATAACAATTGTCTTCATTTTGAGGGAGTTTTGGTCTATTTTTGCCCCATTGTTAACCACAGATTCTTCATTCTTACGCTCAAAGTGCCAATCAGTTTAACAATCATAAAACGCATGCTAAAGACCCCATTATTCGCATCATTGGCTGTTTAATGTGCTGTATGGGAGATTTTTATGAATCACAATGCATATAGCATGAAGCAGTGAGCTGGTTCTGGTGAGTCCCCGTGAAGCGTAAGTTACGATCGTGTTTACTTCTGTGTTCTGACGCATTTCCAAGTGAAACGGAATTTCGAATGAGAAAAAAATCGGGGGCGTGGCTTGTTTTTTCCTGCGATTTGATTGGATGTATAAAAATAGCAGTTGCATTTTGAAATGGAACTGGGAACGGACAGAGTTGAAGGGGAGGAGTTAACGGATGCCCCGCCCAAGCCGTCCAACATTTAAAATGGATAGTCACTACAGGACGGAAGTGCATTTTCAGATTTTAACTGAAGATTGTGAGGGCACGTGAATTTTAAAAAGAGAATGACCCATATTGGTAAGCTATTTACAATAAATGGTGCAATATTTCATGAAAAAATAGGAATTGTTATTTCTAATTTCACTGGGACTTTAAGTGACCTTCAGTGGTATCAGCTCTGATGTGCAGCTACAAAGGTTAAATTTCAGTCCTCTTGAACCTTTGGCAGTTAGATTTAATGAGTTAAGTAGATGATGTTGAACATTGTGGCAGATGTTACCTGTGTCTGTTTTGCAGGATAATTTGCGTGAACTCTGTTTGCTGGCTAATTTAGAGTGATTATCCTCACCTGTTATCCTTATCTTGTAAACGGAAGCTCATCAATCTATGTTGATAAAGAAATGAGAATGAGAGGTGTGATCGGTGGTTAGGAGTATCCCTGTACTCTCCTGTTCTTTCCTCAGACATCAGTGTGTGTCGTGTGCTTTTTATAGCAGTTCTGTCAGTGATTGGACCCTCTAGCCCTGCATTTGCCCTCTCACAGTCTCGATCATTAAGCACTACCTCTCTCTATTTTTTTCAGATACCTTTGCCCCATCCAATCATCCGTTCCTAATTCTAGCTTTTGCTAGCTTCCCTCCCTCTCTAGTTCCTCCAATATTTGAGCTCATTCCCCTCTATCATGCATTACAAGTTTGGCGCTGTTGTCTATCTCTGTCCTGATGGGGGTTTGCAGCTCCCCTTTTACATCAGCACAGAGCAACAGATGAGCCATGCGTGACTGTAACTGCTGTAGGAATCCCTCATTGATTCTGCTCATTGGCACACACACACATGCATGCGCACACACACAAACATTAATTTCACAAAATTAGTCATGCACACAGCATCCAGGCAAATGTTTTGGCAAAACACACACACAGAAATGGGCAATGGGACGTTTACATATTCAAATCAGACCTTATTGTCAACCATTTGTTTACATGTAAATACACTTTGGATGTCATAATTAAGGTCATATTCTGCATATTTGCAGCATGACCTCTGTTACCCCACCTGCAAGGTGTTGAATACTGAACAGATATGAATATCACATTTAAAAAAAAAGATGGGCTTGTGGTTGTACCTCTTCTGAATGTAAATCCAAATTTCTGATTGTTGTTGAAGCTTATTCAATACATGCATTCAATAAATGATCTGGATGTAATGGGGATGAGTGTCTACTAAAGCAATAATAGCCCGCTTCGCATCATGCCACAACCCCCTTAGCCGCTATAAAATGCACTGTAAGCCCACTGCTTCGCGGGGCTTATTGCTTTTATAAAACGGTTATTCCATATGCGTAAGGTTTCATAAAATAAAGTAAATAAAGTGACATTTAGGCTATGTAAGTTATAAATGGGGGTATTTTATAACGGCTTAGAACTCGGCTCAACCAATCAGAATCAAGGACCAGAACTGACCGTTTTATAAATAATGATTTCTTCCTTTTAAGTTACATTGTGCACATACTTTCAACTGATCATTAAACATGACACCGGTTTCTTCTCTACCAAGGTTTCATCCCAGTTCTGATCCAGCACAACAGCATCACTCACAATCAGAGGTCGCGTTAACCGAAAATTCTCCGTCAGTGATGGAAAAATCTGAAGGTCGTCCGTCATTTTGACGGATTACACTGAGGGCAGTTTGTAATTCCCCTTTTTGTCGAGTTGGGAGCATCCAATAATTTCCTTTCATCAGAACAGGATCGTAGGGACGCGTACGTTTCCCATTCATTACTTCAAAACGAACTGAAATGAGTCGAGTTCTACACTGTCCGCCATTGTTTTCACGCTGGACTACTTACAGTGAGCTACAAGAATGTTTTGTAAACACACAAGGTGTTTTGTTGTTGGATGCAAGACTGAACATAAGTCTTGATTTACTCCCGACATCGAGCCTCTGAAGACGCTGTGGTTTAGTTTTATCTCTCAACGGAATGTGCAGAAGACATCAGGTGAAGTCACTTTACACCGGGATGCTTCACAAACGAATGTTAGTAAAACGCTGTGTTCATAATGGGTCATGTTTTCGGTTTTAAACATATGATGCGTTTGTCCCGTGTATTGTCATGTACAAAAACAATGTGCACGTTGTAAAGACATGACGCATTTGTGCATTCACTCATTGAGAGCATGTTTTCGGTTTTTATAGATAGAATGCGTTTATCATGTTAACTTTCACTTATAAGAGCAATGTGCCGGATTTAAAGACGTAACGCGCTTGTGCATTCACTCAGAAAATAGCGTGCTCAGTTTTTAAACAAATAACGCGCTTGTCTTATGTACTCTCACTTATACAAAACAATGTGTTTGGTTTTTAAAGATGAGACAGTGTTTCTCGTTCGCTTAATGGCCATTCTCTTCAGTTTTGTTGTTACTGGAAGCACCGCCTCGCACAGCCTGCGCTTTGTAATGGAAAGGGGGCGGAGACCAGCTGCTCATTTGCATTTAAAGAGACACACACCAAAACACCCTGTTTTTCCTTACAGGGAAACATAGACTTGTAGGGCGCAGTATAATAAAAGATCTGTGGTGTATTTTGAGCTGAAACTTCAGACTCCTAAGATTTATATTACATGTTGTAAAAGGGCTACATTAGAGGGCCTTTAAAATATTGAATATCTGACTAATAACAAATCCCACAAGAGAAGAAAGTGTCAGACCAATAAAACTTGTTAATGTATCTGCATGATTTTCACAGAGAATATAATCTCTGAAAGAAATTGATCCACCCTAAGGAGAAGCCCAAGTAACAATTCTGTGATACAAAATTATTTAAACATAAAACGTCCTGTGTACAGACAAACCTCTCCCTAAATGCGCTTTAAGCAGTTATCAACGCCAAAAAAGTCCCAAAAACCTAAACAGTGAGTCCATCATAAATGTAATCCATATAAACATATTTTAAATCGTGGTGACTGGAGAAAAGCCAAGTATCAGCATCATAAAATAAATGCCCAGCACCTCGTCACGCTGCTGTCAATTTTAAATATGTGGCACTCCTACTGTAAACAATTAATAAAAGTATGCCAGCCTCAAGAAAAAAATGCTTTGTTGGACACATAGCCTAAATGTTTAATCAGCACGAGGTGTCAGGCGTCTCACGGGTGATGAATGGAGGTCCAGTGGAGCTCTGACTAAACTCTCTTTCTTAGACAAATGACTCTGATCTACAGCACAAACTGAGACTGAATGAATGGATTTAATAACAGCCGTGATCGGTGGATGTGATACTGTAAATCAAACACCAAAGTGACTAAAACTTCTACAGCTTTTAAACTTAAGTTGGCACCACACACATGCAAATGTAAAAGAAAAACTTTTCTGCTTGGCTTTCAAGATACTGACAAAAGCAAAAGTCTATAGTTGTGCTAGTACCACTATCCTCAAGACTAACATTAACATTAACTCAGTAGTCTAAAATTGTACTTGACACCATTTTTTGTTGGTAAAAGTGTTGTATACAAGCAATATCACAGAATATCACAATATTCTGAATCACACACTTATGAATTGCTTTACTTACAAGAGTTCAGAAACCTAGTGCGCAACTAAGCTACCTAACTAAAATCTAAGTACTATACAGTACATGTAAAGTAGTACTGTATATACCATGCTAATACATCACACAGCAAAATCGCCAGTGTTATAAAAGGTCAAATTAACACTCACAGTGTATATATAATCCACACTATCGAAGTGTGGATTATATATACACTGTGAGAGTTAATTTGCCCCCTCTTCCAATATAATGATCCAATCGTCTATAGATAAAGACTAACGATTCTCTGGGGCGGAGCTTATGTGAGGCGCTTGCCAGCCTGTGCACGCGTGTGCAGTAGATGAAGCAACCTTGAAAAAGGTGATTTTTAGCGCAATTTAAGATTAGCAAACCAAATTTATGGTACAGTCCATATCAGATTTAATCATTGATCGGAAATATGCTATTTAATATAGGTTTTTGTCAGCGATTTTAAAATTATCTGCCTTCCACCATTCAAAGAAATAGGACGGTTGACTTTTGACTAAAATTAAAATTAACATTTTTAAAACATTTCTGTTTATTGAAATCAAGTGAAATATTGACCTAAATATTATTGGAAAAACGTAAACTGAACGAAAAATTTAAATGTTGCTTCAGAAATAAACTAAAATAAATATACGGTAACGGCACTAAAATGATAATAATAATCAAAAACTAAAATGAAACTAAAATAAAAATAAGTTAATCTCAAATAGCAACACAAAAAATAAGCAAATAAATAATAAAATGACAAAGGCATAAAACAAAATTGTTACAAATTTTACTAAAATTAACATAAAAAGTCAAAATTAAAAAATAAAAGCTAATTTATAATATTAATAAATTAAATAAAGCTAAAAACAAAACTATAATAACTCTGACTTGCTATGACGTAAATAACTGCCCAGAGGCGTTGCAAACATGGCTGCCGAGTGGCACGACTTCTGTAAACAGACTTTGGCTTCAAGCTTAATATGCCTCACATCTAGTAAAACCTTTATTTTAATGACTGTCAATTTCATACTTTCACAATGTCCCTGATCTGACCCTGATAATACAAAAAATAAATTCAAAAAAATATTATCATTATCCTTGGGAATTTTTATGAAGGACTCGACCCAGCACATTATGACAGAGATGTAGTAAGTCACAGACACAGAAGCAGGTAGATGATGATGAGATGTTAAAAAAAAATGATTTTTGTGTAGTAAACTATGATGGATGGTGTCTGTGTGACAGTGTTTGCATGATGGGTTTGAGGAGGAAGGGGAGAGAGAGACAAATAAATTGAGACGAGGGGAAGTAACATGGTAATGTGTTTGTCACCGGCTGTATTTATAATAAATAATAATAATGTGGAGGACAGACAGAATTGCTCAGTGAAAGTTGACCTGGCAAAAAAGGCAAATAAACAGATTTGTTCAAAATAATAAATAATAGTTACACATATCTTTCGCTATATTGTCTGTAAATATTGTATGTATGTCACAGAAACAGGAGATTATCCATATTTCAGAATATGTCTTATTCTAGCAGGTTAATATATACAGTTTGATCTTTGCACATCGTAAGGTTTTGTCACACTCACATGTCACACTGTTAATCTCTACCCTGTGTTAAAAATACAAAACACTTCACAGTTGTAAACCATGGGTTAACATTCTTATTTTCAGCACATCATTCCGTTTTTATACGCATAAACCAGCAGAAAGTGTGAAACCTTGCTTCACCTGTGTTAAAAAAGTGGATTATAAAAGTAGAGAAACTGGGGTTTAAGCGCATTGTGTGAAAAGCCCACAAGGCTGCTTAACTGAACCTCCTACAAGACTGCAGAAATGTCACAAAACGCTCATCTCCTTGACATAATCTCCTTGTGCAGTAGGGCTGCGCTGAAGAACACCATAATGTCAGCATTCGAGCGTTAATTTTGTCTGCTATTTTTTATTTTAGTCTTAGTGTTAGTCCGATGACAAATATACTATACTATTTATTTAGTCATCTATGTCCTGTTTTTGTTTAGTCAAGTTTAGATGACCAATTGTCTATGCATTTTCGTCTCGTTTTAGTCAATACAAACTTAGTCACATTTTTGTCATGTTGTATAATGGTTAAAATGATAAAAATTATTATTTGCTAAAAATTATAATCACAGTGATTGTTGTCGTTTGAGAAATTTGCTGCTATATTTCATTATAAATATCTCTTTTACCAATAGAGCTTGTTAATCGACGTCACGCCACGTTGAATGTTGCGCCATCTTGGGAGGATCGCTGCTAGTGTGTTCAATGCAGTGTTTTGTTTTTCTTGTTTGATTAGGAAATATAACTATGATAGGTCGGTCTTGCTGTGTTAAAAACTGCAATAGCAGTCGTTCAGGAAAACCCCCTGGTTCTTTAACTTTCGATTTCTCCATATATCATACAAAACAAGTAACGGTACATATCAAAACAATAATAGCAGGGGAGTAGGAGCCTCCCAAGATGGCGGTGCCATAGTAACATGCAACATAGGGCGTGACGTCAGCTTCACATTCTCTGTAAGAACAAAAACAGAGAGACTTTGAATGTAAGGAAGTGAGATAGAAATAGAGATTTTGTGTGGCTCTTTTTCTCACACGTGAGTCTCAGTAGATACGGCTTTGATTAAGCTGCTCTAATTGGACTCTGCTTGAGATTCAGCCAGTAACAATGAACCACTTTGATGAATGAGGCATGTTGCAGTTTGTGGCATCATTTCTCAAACAGAGAGACAAAATGTTACTTGGTATGAAAGAAATGTACACCTGCTCCATACCATGTGTAAATAGTGCGTAAAAAACGCATGTAACGTTCTGTATTCTTTTAGACAAACTGATGACACTGCATTTTTATGTACTATGTATAATAATGATATTTCTCGAGTTCTTTTGCCCTACATTTTTTACTTTTTAACTGAGTAAAACGCAAAGCTCGTCACTGTACTTTTTTACACAGCCGTCCAATCACAGTGGAGAAGAGGCGGGACAAACACTACATTGACCAACCATCATACACAACAATGGAGAAGTAAATATTAATGGTTATTGCATTTTTATGTTAAGTAATATTATTTGAAATAAGATACTAGTAACAAGTAGGCTAACTATTGCGGATATTCTGAATCACAGCAACTAACGCATCTCCGGAATAACGCACAGTGCCTCCAAAGCGTTCTCAAGCGCCACCAGCTGGTCGTTTTCAGAAGAGCACCAGGTATTATCATTTCAGCTGGCTAAAAACGCTTTGGTGGACACAGTTTAATTTATTATTTTTTTGGTAAGCATATCGCCTATTAGTATCTTATGCATTTATGCAATATAATGTAGCCCAACCAGATAATAAAGTGCAGAGGATTCCAGCATTCCTAGATACGTAATTTGCGTAGCTGTAATTCATAGGCGGGGATTATGCTAATTGTGAATGAGTGTGCATGCGCGCCCTGTTTACAAATGATTGGAATTCACATACACACATTTAACTACGAAATCTGACGTTTACGAAGTATTTGTGAATCTGGAGGAAAGTTTTCGGGAAGGTCTGTTTTATGCGCAAATTACTTGGAATTTACTCATATATTTACGAAAGTTTCATGAATGAGGCCCAAAGAGTTGAGATTTTATGTTGAGGAGGTAAAGCAAATGGCTTAAAGGGGACCTGTTATGAAATTGTCGCTTTCACATTGTGTGTGAATACAAATGTGTGTCCGTAGCAGTGGCGGCTGGTGCACAATTGTTTTTGAGGGGGGTTTAAAAATTGAAGGTTTAACTATCAAAGCATTTAATGGTGTTTATTAACATTAACAAGGTGCCAGTCCAAATGAAATAAAATATTGCAGTATACTTCATTATTTACTATAGTAAACTGTAGTAAAATTACTTTATGCTACGGTGTTTTTGAACCGTACCATAGTAAATATTAAGGTATTATACAGTATTTTCTACAGTTTATCAATTTACTATTGTAGCGTATGAAGTGTTCAGGAAACTCTGGAATTGTTGATGATGACAATCCTAGAGAAAGTAACTCTGTTTTGTGCTTTGGTTGGCCATCCATCTCTTCTGTAACAAAATACGAGAGTAACTTTTCAGTTAACTTTTTAGTTCAGTAAAGAATAATAACAGTCCATCAGGTGTCTCGTCATTTATTTAAGTCCCAGTGAAATAAAAAAAGGACAATGCCTATTTTTTCATGAAATATTGCAGCGTTTATTGTAAATAGTTTATCAATGTTTTATCATATAAAAAACATATATAAACATAAATAGTTTATCAATTTTTCTCTTTTTAAAAATCGTGTCTGCCTAATAATCTTTAGTTCAAATCTGAAAATGCACTTCGGTCCTGTAATGACTATCCATCTTAAATGACGTATGGGCGGGGTATCCGTTAACTCTGTCAAACCTTACTTGTAATAAACACTAGCTTCCGTTAAAAGAACGAGCCCTTAATTAAATGGATAAAGTGAAAAATCTCGCTTTAAGCCTTTCTTCCCCATAGAAGTCTATTATAAGGAAACACCTTAACGTACCGAAACAACAACCATGGAAAACCAAAATAAATACATTTGTTTATCACTTATCTCAAACATAAACATTATAACAGAAAAGTTTTATGTTCTCAGTTTGTCGTTGCCTTGAGCCACGTTATATGGTTTCTTTATAATGAACTTTAATGAAGAACAAGCTTAACGTGAGACTATTCTTATCCTTGGAATAAGTGCTTGTTCTTTTAACATTTGCTAGTGTTTATTACAATTAAGTTTTAATGGAAATTTGGTTTTACGTGGTCGTTGTTTCGGTACGTTAAGCTGTTTTATTATAATGGACTTCTATTGTAGAGAAACGTTTTAAGCGAGATTTATCACTTTATCCGTTTAATCAGGACTCCATCTCTGCAGCTAATGTTCATGACACGGTTTGACAGAAATATTTGCTCATCTGGTCCTTGTTTAGGTACGTTAAACCTAGTTAAGTCATCCGGCTCGGCTCATCCCAACAGCGGATTCAGGTTTACAAACAACTTTTATCTCCATTTCTCAGTCAATACTCGCATTTTCCCTCTTCATGAACATCAACTTTTGCTACACAATAAAAACACCTTGGTTTGATCGATTTGAACTGTCAAAAACGACACAAAACATGGGTATTTTGAGTTTGTTATAGTGAATTCCTATGGAGAAAATCACTTGCTGCCCTCCATCTGCACTTCGTGCAGTGCCGTGACGTCATGTGCAAACAGCCTATACAACATCCTTAATAAAAACAATCATGAGAAGAAATTGTTCAGTGGTTTAAAAAGATGTAACCTTCACAGCATCACCGGTCATTCCACATGAGTCCATAGGGAGGCTCAGAGATGGTGTATTTTTGTATGCAAAACCTAAGCGAGTTAGCATTTTAGGACTTCCTGTTCCATCGCTCCAAAGTCTATGGGTTTTTTGAATGGGCTTTTGGTAAATAAGGTCTTTGGTAAACAAAACCTCACGTTTTATTCTGTGACATTAAAACACACCGCTTGTGATTTTTAAAGCCTTATTGTGTCTTAAAAGCGGCAGTTGCTAACAAGTTGCTGAAAGCGACTACTTCCTTTGGCGGGGACAGTAGACGTCACCGCGCATATAAATCTACAAATAATACAACATGGGCACAAATCTCTTTAAACGTAGATGTGGATTCATTCACGGAGTAATTACTTACAAGGGAACACATTTTTAATAAAGTTTGAAAGAGTTGTCGGAGCTTGGTGGTGGTGACGTTGATATCAAGCGACCTTAAATGTAGTGTTTATTGCATCGTGTTAGCTGTTTACTTCTGCCGATTGTATTTCGGCTTCAAAAGTAACAAATGTTGTGTTAATTTGTAAAGATTATTTTGATAGACGAAACGTGTAAACATCATAAACCTTTGTTAATCACAGAGCTTATATTTTGCAATCTTCCAAAAGTCTATGGGAAAAATGCATAGGCTTTTGGACGAGGGAACCAGCGCGGCGCTAACTTCCGGGTTAGCCTACAAGAATACGCCATCTCTGAGTTACTGGATTGAGCATGTGCACCATAGCTACAAATGATCCTAAATGTCCAAGTTAGGTTTAAGAATACTAAATGTAAGAGAAAGCTTCGAATTTTTAAAACAATGTGTGTAAGTCACACAGAATCAAAGTACAAAAGAAACAACAAAAGAAATTCAATGAAAACAGTATCCCATGAGAGACACGTTTGCTGGCTATTTGATATGAATCACTGAAGCCATACAAAGCTGAAGACCACTTTATGACATTCTTTAAGGGAAAGAATATTTGAGTTTGAAGAAATCCCGGTGGAACTGCAGGATTCTCTTGGTGATGTGCAGAGCATAGTACCCTAATAAACTTTAGGTGTTATTTGACTATAGCTGTTAAAATCTTTTGACATATTTTACAAGTATAAAACATTTAGGATATTTGTGTATAGGGTGTTGCTTTGTGGGAAATGTAGTGCAACAGTAAAAGGGACATTCTACCAGAAACGTACATTATCTGTCCTTGAACTGTTACAGTGAATATTTCATCCAAAAAATGACTAAAACTGACTGATGTTTGATTTCTGTGAGTTGTTCTGTAAAGGAATATGTCATTCATTAGGTTCTCAGATATTTTTTCTTTATTAAAACACTTTTGAAAATCACAAACCCTGTCCTTGTCCTCAACCAAATTTGACCTACAGCTTTCATAGTTTTGTTACGCTAAAAAATAGCAAAAACTTGAGTTTAAGTTATTGTTAAGGTTAAGTTGTTATCATTCATATCAATTGATTAAAAACATGAAATTATACATAAGTTCTACAAATAAATACTATTTTATAACTGTCCCCATGTTTTTGGTCAGTCCCGTCACGTTTACATAAAACTGAACATAAAATGTGTGCAATACGCCTTTGGTTTGACTTAGAGGAAATGACATCATTTGACTGAGATGAAGCTGACACTGATCAACGGTGAGTTCTGTCATTGAATTGATTGATTTAGAGCTTGTTTTTGTATGGTTTTTTTTAGGAGAAGGAGCTAAAGTGTCAGGCCCTGTCACGGTAAATGTACGTTTCTGGTAGAATGTCCCAAAAATTATCTCTGGGTATTCTTAGCTGATGACTGATGCACAACAGGGCATCCCATTCAGTGAGATTAAATGGTCATGTTCATTCAGCCAAACAGATTTACAGTGCAAAACAAGTAGGAGGAAAAACATTGTTTTTCCAGCAATTCATATCAAATGATGTGTTGTTTACCTCACGCGATGCTGCTGTATCGATCGACTCTACGCCTAATATAAAAATAAATGGAGGTCACTAAGGGGTGTGGAAATGCTTAAATCAAATCAATACGACTTTAAAACAACCTGTAATTAGACAAAGCGCTCAAGCTTCATTATTGAGTCATTGTGCAGACGGTTCAATCTGATGTTGGTGCTGTCTTCATTTGTTTGTGTTTGGTTGTTTGGTTGGTTTTGTTGAAGGCAGCCTGACAAATGACTTAAACAGGGTTAATTGTATTTTAAAACTATCCGTGAGCGTCAGCTCAGAATTGATCACACTAACAAGACTCCTGAAGTGCTCTGACTCTTTAGTAAAGCCGCTCAATAGAAGAGGAGAACCTGACCTGATACCAACAACCTGTTGAGTTACAGTATTATAATGCAGTATATCTACAGTATATATGAATGACACGTAATAATACCACTTCACCAGAAATTCACTGCTCTGATAATCATTACACTAATATAAGGAGGAGGCTAATCAAGTTTGCAAAGTTGGAATCGATAAGGGACCATCAAGTGTCCAAAATGGCAGAGGTTTGCCTTGAACCTCAGAATGACAGGTGTGTGTATATGAGTTTATCAACTTAAAAGGGTCTTAAATGTGGCAAATCCAAACAGAATAGTACCTTTAATCAGATCATGCGAGTTAAGTCCATACAGTGACTCACCACGACTCCATTATCTGTTACGGCTTCTCTGTAGGTGAAGTTGCACACCGCCCAGGCCAGGTAGTATGTGGACATACAGGGCGTCCTGGAGAAATGGTTGGTCACCCATCCGTCCTCATCAGATGTAGACGCCTCCACTGGCATGTTGGACAGCGACTGATACGAGCTCTCGTGTCTCAAACTCACTCTGAATGTGGCTTTATAAATGGGCTCGTCGAAACACGGGAAGGCCTTTCTGGCGTGAGTGGGAGAGAACTGCGTCACAGCCAGATACCTGCAGAATCATGACAGGAAAAAGAAAAGAGAGAATTTGAGTTTAAAATGACCATCATGACAATTAATTCACAAATCACCAGAAACCATTTACAGTGCTTTTGGCTATTTTTCTCCTAGGACTAGGTCATCGATCCACTAGTGTTAGGGTGGGTTTTCCTTCTTTGGTCTGAGAATCAATTTCTTTTTGTGCAGTGCTTGCGATTGGGTAAATCAGAAGAGTGTTTTGAGTTTCTTTTCATTTTCCTTACTTCTTTGCTGCATCTCCTCACTCTACTGGGTTTCTCAACAAATGGGGTGTGATTTATTTTAAACTGTGATTCTAACATAGGATCATTGCACCTTACTTTTTTTTTTTCTTTTAAAGGTGTAATCGTGCCTTCTGTATTCTAGCTCATCTATCTGATCTGAGCAACAAAATGTGTTTAGTGAAGTGTGTTCTGTGTCTGTTGACTTGCTTTCACTTTTATAAATCATCATACAACATTGTGAATTATATTAAAATCTGCTGATGTTCTGTAACAACAGACTCTGCTGTCCAAGGTGCTGAAACAAACATGAAAGGAGTCATTTCTGTGCCACTACACTTTTTTTATCTGCCATTAGTGGTTATACAGCCACGTTTTTCTGATTTTAAAATGTAATATTTATAGGTATGTGTTTAGGTAAATGATCATTTTTGTTTTTCGTTCTGTGACCTAATAACAATATTTCTCCCAAATTTCAAATAATCATTTTGTTTCTATTTGCATTTATTTGCAGAAAATGAAAACTGGAGAAACAGGCCAAAATAATGCTATGTATTTTTTCAGACCTCAAATACTGCAAAGAAAACATATTTACTTATTTACATATTTGTACATGTACAGTATTTAAGAAAAGTTAAAAAACATTGTGATCACCTCAATTTGTAAGACAGTTTTCATGTATCTGGTCATTATGTCAGTCTTTTACATTTGCTGTTGGATAACTATGGGCCCTATTTTAAAGATCTAAGCGCATGGTCTAAAGCGCATGGCGCAGGTAGGTGTTTCCGAATCCACTTTTGCTAATTTAACAGCTGAAAAATGGTCGGGGCGCCAGGCGCATAGTCCAAAAGGGTTGTACATATTCTCGTAATGATTCATGGGTGTGTTTCAGGCGTAACGTGAAATAAACCAATAAGAGTTTCTTCTCCTATTCCCTTTAAAGCCAATGCGCTTGCACCATGGGGCATTTGCTATTTTCATGGTGGAGTTTGCAAGAGCTAAGACTGAACGCTTCTCCAGAGGGAAACGGATCTCGCTCACGAGCAAACCATCGACGGGACAAGCCGGATATTTATATTTATGCACACAATAATTATCCTTTACATTTGAGTCCTTTAATTGTTCATATTTAAAAATGTTTGTGTGCTGCTGCACGTCCCTTTGTGTGTAATAAGCAGAATGTGTGTGCGTTGTGCACCTGCCTATAGGCACATATTACTAATGCACTCTTTAAATAACAAAAAAATACTGCGCCATTGACTTTAGACCAGGTTTGAGTTGGTCTATGGCACAGTCTATTTTCAGTTCCTCAAAATAGCCACGTGCCAACAATGCGCCTGAACACACCTCTTTTTTAGACCAGCACGCCCATGGGCGCACAAATGAGCGCAAGTGCATTTGCTATTTAAACAACGCGGCGCAGGACGGGAAAATTATATTTTTGTAGGGTTGAAACTAGCAAAAACACTTGCACGGTGCCTTGCGGTACTGTCCCCACCTCTTTTAAACAGGCCCTGGTAACACCTTTACTCACGAAACCAACACTCGACATCTCAGTGGTCAGCAACTACACCAATCTCACTCTTGCCCTTCATATCCAAGGACCTCGAAAGGCCAACTCTTTGCTTACCTTCACAGAATGACCTTCTGGACAGTCAGCAATCCGGCTTCAAGAAAGGACATTCTAGGGACACTACTCTACTGTCTGTCGTCGAAAACATACGGCAGGCAAGGGCTAAGTCCTTGTCATCTGTCCTTATTCTGCTTGACTTCTCTGCTGCATTTGAAACAGTCAATCATCTGCTGTCCACTCTCTTCAAACTGGGCATCTCTGGAACTGCACTCAACTGGTTTGACTCTTATCTCGCAAGCAGATCCTTTAAGGCAGTGGTTTTCAACTCTGGCCCGTGAGATCCATTTTCCCCTGGTCCATTTGTTAAGGTACATGAATTCTCATACCATTTTTATGCATATGATAAGCAGCTTTACCTCTCTTTTCAGCCGGATGACCCCACCAGCTCTGCCCATATCTCTGCCTGCCTTCTGGACATCTCTTCTTGGATTGAAGCGCATCACCTCTAACTCAACCTCTCCAAGACAGAACTCCTGGTTATACCGGCCCCCCATCAATTGAACACCACCTTACCATTCAGCTCGGATCCTCAACTATAACACCTACCAAGTCTGCGAGGAACCTGGGGGTGATGTTTGATGATCAGCTGAAATTCACCTCTTACATCGCAGCAACCACTCAAACATGCAGGTATGTGGTAAAATCAGAACTTTCCTGTCTGAGCATGCCTCTCAGCTGCTAGTCCAAGCTCTGGTTATATCAAGACTGGACTACTGCAACTCTCTAGTGGCCGGCAATTCAACCAATGCAGTCAAGCCCCTGCAAAATGATACAGAATGCAGCAGCATGTCTGGTTCTCAATCAGCCTAAAGAACCAATGTAACACCCCTCCTGATTTCACTTCGTTGGCTGCCAGTTGCCACCCACATCAAGTTCAAATCACTGACACTGGGCTTGAGAATGGTAACAGCAAATTCGCCCCTTTACCTTAACTCACTGCTACAGGTCTACGTCCCCTCCCGTCATCTTCGGTCTGAAAATAAGCGAAGCCTGGTTGTTCCATTACAACGAGGCACCAAATCACTTCCAAAAACCTTTACTCATTCGGTTTGTGGAATGAACTGCCAGCCTTCACTTGAACTGCAGCATCCTTCACAACTTTAAAAAACAACTCAAAATACACCTGTTCCGCATTTTTCGAACTAACCAATAACTGCCTATGTTTTATGTCTAATAAAAAAATGCCTTTCATGTTGTTCATTCTCTCCCTTGCTTACTTCAGCTTTAATTCTCCTAGTAACATGGCCTTGTAAACTATCGGTACTGTTTAGCATGTTGACTATTTTTATATGCTCTTCTACTCGTAAGTCACTTTGGATAAAAGCGTCGGCCAAATGAATAAATGTAATGTAAATGTAGTGTAATGAAAAGGATGAAGGTGCTTCTTGATGAACTGATTTTATGTACGTTTGAAACTCTGTGAACTAGAAGAGGCAGGAAATGCAGTTAGATTCAGTCTTTTGACGATATCCTGCACTCTCTGTCACCTCTTGAATTTAAAACTTAAAATAATGGATAAGAAATAAAATATTCTAGGATGACTGAAATCTTTAGATCAAATGTACTGTAAATGGAAGCATAACGTGCTTATAATTACGAAGAAAAATAAGCAATGTTTCCCCACAGCATTTTGAGAGACTTGTGGCGCTGGTGACGTCACATACTAATTAGCATATTTTTGACGTCATCACATCATGTTTGCGTTTCAACTAGTGTTGCCACTTGATATCTGTTTGTCTTCTACTCTCTGATCTGTCACATTATATTGTATTTTACAGCTGAATACCACCAGCCGCTTTAACTGCTGCTAAAATCCTGATCGATCAAAGATAAAATCATTACGGATGGATAAAAAATTACAAAATGTGACGCCAAATATACTTGGGCGGCTATTAATATACCTGGATGGTCCACCCCAGTAAATGCATTGTATGGGAAACACTGAATTGCTCTAAAGAGAGATCTGGGTTACTTAAGTATTCTCTCAAAAACAAAGGCGTTACAAAAAGTTTGCCACAGAACCTAAGTTAACTAAGTAACACAGAGAACAGTTGAATGTATTCACAGCCATATTAATTTTATTCACTTGAGCCCAGAATTCACCTTTTGGCAGGATTATCACCAGACACATCTGACACTAATTTAGAATTAATTTGACAGTCAAAGATAATATAATAAGCATTATAACTACATAAGCAAAATGACATACTAATTCCGTGGTCAGACTTTAATTTGAGCATGCGAAATTTGTTCGGACGGTGAATTCCTTCATTTTTTACATTTCTGTACCGAGAGGTCACGCTGTGACGTTTTGATCTTCTATTGGTCTCACGCTCACACGTGACACGAATTCACAGGTCAGAGTTCACCGACCTTGAACTTTGCTACGCAGCGGAATGCGAAATATCTTCGGAAGGGCTTGCCTTTTCGGGTCTGACGCATTCACATGCGTATGTATGGAAGTCAATGGAATGAAAAGTGAAGTGTGACCGTGGCTTAAGACTGCAAGGAATTGATATATTTTATACCACTATAATGTAAGCTGTGTGTGTCTAAAGAAAATTCAAATTCAGAAAAAAAAAACATTTTTTAAAACAGCAGCACCCTCTTTATATTGACGATGTGAATAAATTCAGTTAAGCAGCATTACATGAAACGCTTTTATGGACTTTTCTGTGAGAGCAACAGTGGAGTGAAATATGCCTTAGGAAAAAACACTGTTCCTGAACCACAAAGTTAAGAGCTAATGTTACCTGTTACCCAGAATACCTTAGGGCCAGATCAGACAAAACGCGTCTTTTGCTGTTAGACGCGCCTCTTAAGAATTGTTTTCAGTTTTAGGGAGGGTTTTGCGTGTGCCGGGCGCCACACGTTTTTGCCGCCTGCTGCGCCTCGCATTTTTGGCAGAGCGCTCTGAGCGCCTGAAGTTGAAAAATACTCAACTCTGAGCAGAAAAGCGCTTGATGTCATGAGCCTTTTTTCCCATTGTCCAATTGAATGAAAGGAGAGGCGGTCCACTTCCGATGTGGTGACAGAACTTTACAGTTGCTTGAAATGTCCGCAGACTGCAATGATGAAGGAGAAACTTGTGTTTGCTCGCGCTATAATCCTTGACTGACAGGACAGCCGTTTCGGTGGTTACCGAGCAACATAAAAAAAACGCTGCGCGCTGCTCTTTCAACGAGTCAACCAAAAGAGCAGTGCAGAGCTCCTTGCATTTTCTAACAGAAAAGGCGCGTTCCGTGTGATCGCTCGCTTAGGCTTCATATCACTACACAGACATGAAGCAGCACCACAGAACTCCTTACAAACAAATGCACTGGTCGGGTCTGAGTCCAGGTCGATATTTTTGTCGGTTAGATCAGATGCATCGATCCACAGCCTCTTATCAAGTGAACTGCTTAAATGAGGGCTGAGAAACCAGTGAACTGACAAACACCCGTTTATACATGAGAACAGCTGACAGACAGGAGTCACTGTACTGTGACCTCACAAAACACCAGTGAACATACCAGATGCACAAACTGATACAGAAACACCGCTTGAGTAGCATATCATAATACAATCGAATAAAGTTTAAACATCATCTGGTATCTGTGACTGATGGCTCAATGTGACTGTTGACATTACTTTAAATACTAAAAAAACTGGATCTGTTTTAAATGAGAGAAGATGATGTGACATCAGAGGTGATGGGTGCTTTGTGAACAGGACACTGAACTCATCTCTGCTCCACAAACACTCTCCTCTTCTTTCACAGTAACTCAAACACGTTTCCTCATGACAGTCTGATGACTGATCTTCAGTTCAGCAGCTTTTATCTCATCGTCTCCACAAACACTCATGATTTCCCTGGATGAAACTACACTACACACCAGACAGGTCTAGTGGCTTTGAAATCTTATCTGTATTTCAGGCTTTGATGGGATGGTGATTTTAGTCCTGCTGAGTTACATATGTTGGTAGTCATCAGTGGAGCTGATAAGATTTCATTGGATGAAAAAGTCCCTCATCTTTCACACTGTCGATAAAGAAAATTTGTTGGAAATTTTGGAAAGATCACATGTCCCTGGTGTATTGTGGCTCCCTTTCACACAGTAATTCCGGGAAATTACCAGAATTCCTTGAATGTGCTATTTACACAAGCAACAGCATTCCATCCGTTTACGAGTGGGACAGCATTCACACATCAGTAAACTCCAGTAATGTGATGTCACATTTATCAGTATTTTTAAAAGGTCGCATTCACACATGATCTGTTAATGGTAGTTTACTAGAAAATGTACCAGAATTGCTTGTGTAATGTTCAGTCCCTTCCAAAGTCATCTCACTAAATGTATAAAACTATACATTGTGTTTTACATATAATGAACCAAATGAACCATACATCGATGCAAGAGCACAACCTGCCTAGTAACTTTTAACTTTCCATCCATTAAATATAAAAGTTGCCATTAGTTCTGTAATTTTACTTAGAGTTTGTGGAGTTAGGGGCGATTCACATCTCGCGTCTAAAACCGTGCTGAAGGAGCAAAAATGTCAAATGACCCGCAGTGTGTGATCTAGTCAAATGACACGCGCTGCACGTGGCACTCTGAAAAATTGAAATATTCCCATCTCGTTGCGGCGCCGACATGCCTAGAAAAATGCCTGCCACGTGTCTACATTTAAAAAACAGAACTTGCACACGCAAAAGAAGCGAAATGTGATTCACCCCTTAAGGAGGCATTGTCATTACCTATCAATATAATGATTATGCGATTCAAAAAAACAAAATTGTGAATGTAAACTGTTTGGGCAATTCCAGAATAAGATGATTCATAATTCAGTGAAAACTTAAACTCTGTTTACTGGGCCAAAAATGAACCCTGTTCTATTTCCATCCAGTCCTTAACACAAGAAACAAGCCATTATGGACATAATGGACATGTGCTGGCAGAAAGATGATCTTAGGTCTCTTTACTTACAGTCCAACACCTTTCTTAATGTTCTTATGAATTATGATGATGCTGCACCACCAAAAAGGGGAAAAATGGAGATGAATGGAGTAATATGATCAATATTGTAATATTGCCTTATTGCATAAACAGGAGAGGAGTGTCACTGATGAATATTTCAAGAAAAGTTTTAAAACCACAATATGTGTGTTACATAGTGTAAACCAGATTGAGTTTAAATTGAAGCTCACCTTTGAAAAGAAATGAAAGGGGTCATATGACACGGCTAAAACGAATATTATGGTTTGTTTTAGATGTAATACAATGTGTATACACGATTTAAGGTTAAAAACGCTGTATTTTCCACATACCGTGCATGTGTGCGTCTCCTCTTTGCCCCGCCTCTCTGAAACGCGCAGATATTTTACAAAGCTCATGGCTCTGAAAAGCGAGGTGTGCTATGATTGGCCAGTTAACCAGTGCATAGTGATTGGTCGAATACTGCAAGCGTGTGACGGAAATGTAACACCTCTTACCATATTTGGAACATCAGCTTCCTAAGCAATTGTACTGACAGGTACGCCCACCTTACTTGAGTATACATTTGGGTGGTCTTAGTCAAACCATACCACGAACTGACGTAGATTTGTGGGGGTGTGGTTACACGAGGCGTTTCAGGCAGGTCTGGGTGAGCATTCGCTTTTAGATAGAATGCATCTTTTGTTCCGACACTTTAATTTTTGCAATTTCACGTGTCTAATACATGCATGGGCAACTTATAACACACCGAAGACACAGAAAAACACATATTCGCGCCATATGACCCCTTCAAGACTTGGCAAAAGAAACTACACATGACACATACGTAAAGCTTACAGAATCAAGGCTCAAGAGAATGGCAACAAAATATTACAGCTAAATTCTAAAAACAGAGCTCGTGTTTTTTCTATGCATGTTTGTATATTAGAATGTATTCATCTCTAATATGAGATACCAATGCCCATACACTTTCAGGGCAATAAATTAAGTAAAATCAGGACAAACATAATAAGGTTAAGCACCTTTTGTGCTTCTACTACCATAGAGACAACAAACAAACAATTAAAAGTCGGGCATTGTTCACAATTCACATTACATCACATCACAATGCTCACATTCATCCATCACAATAAAGTGTCCATGTTTCTTTCCAATGCTTCCCTCTCTGGTAAGCTTCATTATTCTCTAAACATCATGGGAAATATAGTAAGACACTGCCAAATCCTACACATCACTGCGAATCTACAACCCAATCATACTTTTTTCTGTCAAAGATTGACACCAACACAGTGCCTAAGACACCCACAAGCCTGTCACCATGGTTTTGGTAAATAAGGTTTATAACATGCTGAGCTATTGTGAAAAATATAATGAAGAAACCTTTGAGATAGAAAGCACTGTTTGTATAAATGCACTGAACAACAATGAACTTCCTGTTTGTGTAGGCGACACACATTCATTGTAAAATAAAAATAACATATAACCTGAGAACCACTAAACAACTGCATATATTTATGTTTTAAATGATGGCCATTTACTATTCCTTTTGCTGCCTTTGGTCATAATCCATTCCGTTTTTTGTTTCATTTAATTGAGGGGAAGCTCACATTAATGCTCTTTCCCCAAACACACACACAACCTGTTGCACCGTGAAGGCAAAAACATTTCAGCTGTTCTTTAACACATAAGAACCAGGAGCTTTTATCTATGTGCACTTCAGTCATTTTGGATTTGCTTTAAGAGCACTAAAGTTCAGAGGCTCAAGAGAACACAGATAACAGATAAACCCAAAGCTCTCAGTGAAGACGCTGCTAATCTGGACATTTGTATCTTCAATCACTGCAGTTCCTTTGAGGACTGAGATCTAGAGCATCTCAGAGTATATCACCCATGAGACAGGAGTAGATTTAGAAGGGTAAGTGATACATATGATGGCATGATAGCATTTAGCCTTGTCATGATGATGAAGATTAGTGTCTCATCACATGTGAACACCGATTAGGATTGCAAACCCAACAGGAAGGACTCCTATCCTGAAGAAACTATTCAATGCAGAGTCAAGTCATGCATGTCATTTCCCTGTGGTTTGTTCTACAGTAGTTTATGCAGGACCTATTAAGCAGTAACAGTTACCACAAGTTATGGGTATTACAGTATACTTAACCAGTGCTGGAGCTTTGATCTTATGGTCTTGGTCTTAGAATCTCCTGACGTATGAAAATAAAACTCAGTAATAGATTTTGTTTTTTCTCTTAGATCAACAATTGGTTGGATCTGGATCTCAAGGGTCTGAATCTTAAGTGGTTCTTGGGTCTTGACTAGATTTTTTCCAGCAAAACTCGATTTTGAGCGAGAAAAACCATGTTTAAACAAAACAGGGATCATTGTTTTGTTATGCATTTGTATTTATTTAAGCTCCACTTGTCTTTTTGTTGGCTAATCTTAGCACCCCCAACCACTCAGTCTATCAATATCCATTTAAATAGAAATGGCATAAAAAGAGAAATGTTTGTACATGAAGGTTCTCTTTCTTCTACTCACTCATACACATATTATTGTACTTATTGTATTGTAATGTATTGTATTTTTGTATTATAAATTAATTCCTACAAAGTGTTTGAGAGTAAGTAAAACATTTTATTTAAGGCCGCGTAAGCTGAATTATACTATTTAAATATGTCATCTGCTTGTTCTGCGTGTGTGCGAGTAAATTAACATGTTACAAGCGTGACACTCGTGGATTTTTCTGTATCTTACTATACGAGGACATGAACTTCACCCACAGAGTTGTTTTAAGTTTATTTTACAGGCGTTTCACTGTTCGAGTGAAGCTACCGTCAAAAACACCGAAAAGCTAAAAATAAAGCTAATTTGCTTCAAATAAATATACAAACAGCCACCACCCACCTCACCATGAACAGCTCGGTATGCAATGAGGAACTTAAATATTTACTTTTATAGAATAAGTCCAATTTATGAAGACTTTCCTTTTTCAGTTATAATGATACATTTATCATGCAGTAGTACATTTTACCAATTTGTATTTACTAAAATGAGCCCACTTGGCTTACTGTTTGCTAATCTCGCCCCTAATGACCCAACCAGACTCATATTACACACAAATTAGGCAAGCATGTGTTGGGCAAGCTCAACATACAATTTTCCATTAATATGTAAACATCTGGGGCCTCATGTACAAAGACTTGCGTTGATTCCATACTAAAACATTGTGTATGTACAAAGACTTGCGTTGATTCCATACTAAAACATTGTGTATGTACAAAGACTTGCGTTGATTCCATACTAAAACATTGTGTATGTACAAAGACTTGCGTTGATTCCATACTAAAACATTGCGTACGGACAAAGCTGTAAATGTGCGTATGCACAAAAAAACTCATGCCAGACATGAAGTTGGCGTGGAGGAACGCACATTCTCACGTTCATTTCACTGTTAGTACATCCGACAGTGAGCGTGAAAGCTGGCGTACGCAAAGTTTTTGTGCGTACGCGACGTTGGTACATGAGGCCCCTGGTGTTTGGATCCAACAGTGAGAAATAATATTTCACAATAGATAATAATCTACATTAGCTCTATTCTACCGAGCCCCGCACATTCATCCAGCATCAAAATTTCCAATATTTTTTTTTAAACGTTAGCACGATTTGCTAATTCCTACCTGTGATTCATTTGTTTCCTCTTATTAGGCCACATTTTATTACTGATTTTATGAATCTTGCTTTCTTTTTGAAAACAGGTTGACTATCACAGTCCTACCTTAACAGTTTTATGCTCATTCATTGCAAGTCAATAAACATCATCACAGTTTCTCCATCCATAAAAGCAGCTATGTCTTTTGTTATAAAGCAGCAATTGTTTTACTAAATTGAAGACAGGAATTGTTCAAAATAAGCATGGTTTACCTAAAACGAAGAAGCGATGCTCACATATTTCACACAGATAGTTTAGCACCACGGGTAGCAGCTAAACACATGAACATCACAGGAATGTTGACAACATTATTCTGCCATATCATGTTCATAAATAAAAATGCTACAGTGTTTTTAATAGTGATGCCATAGAAGAACCATTATTTATTCCCCATAGAACCTTTTATTCTATGAATCATAATAGACTGTAGATAATATTCATTTTCCACTACAAAGAATCACGTTTGCAAAATAAGGGTTCTGTACATGTTAAAGGTTCTTTATGGAACCATAAAGCCCATCTTATACCTTACTGCAGTGGTCACCAACCCTGCTCCTGGAGATCGACCGTCCTGAAGATTTCAGCTCTAACCCCAATCAAACACAACTGAACTATCTAATCAAGGTGTTCAGGTTTGCTTGATAATTACAGACAGGTGTGCTGAAGCAGGATTGGAGCTACAGTCTGCAGGACAGTCGATCTCCAGGAACAGGGTTGGTGACCACTGCCTTACTGTATACAGCAAGTTAAAAATCAATGTTGAACTTTTCTAGACTTGAAACAGTCAAACAATAAACTCTGCATCAAATTCATATAAATATTTTCATGTTCAGTCAGACGAACGTTACAAGCGACAGAGTCAGTGCACATGCACATAATCCGTGACAAACATGTCTGAATTAACTGTAGTGTGTTTGATTAACAAAGTGCATGTGTAAACACGTCTGACATCAGATCTGGAGTTAATTGCTTGTGAATTTTTTTTTCATGTACCGATCAGCTGTTGCCAAGTATTGTAAATGTGACAGAGTGTATATGCTTCAGAATTAAGCAAGTTAAATGTACTGTAGACAAAAATATGATAAGTTATATTGATAAGTAATGTCGCGCCATGCATGTGAAAGCCTATCACACTCATCTGGACACAAAAGTCTTTTTTTCTCAATCACAGATCAGTCACTCATGCAGGACTTTTCTCTTTGCTAAAGTCAGTCACGCAGCAACTGTTCAGCTTTGATACGTTTTCAATTTTCCACTTCCTATCTTCTATTTATAACACACATAAATCATAAGTGAGCCGCTTTCCTTTCCAAAGATGTCAAATATGAAATAGCAGTATAGCACACACACACAGGGAATTCAAATGCACTTAAAAGTACAGTAATGATATCAATACCAAAAACAATGACTAACAGCAATCGATTTAGCTGTTGACAGATGCCTAAAATGTGTATTGTTTTGCAACATATTTGTAAGCATGTGATTTTATAAAAAATATCATACTACAGGTATGAGTGTTATATCTACACACAATTGATTAAAAGTTTTTAGGTAAGGGGCACTTACTCATTCATATTTTTCCAAAACTAAAATCCACTTAACATTAGTCTTAGATCTGTATTGAGCATTCCTGCATGACTGTGGGCAGCCGTGACTAACACAAACTCGATCTCATGGCCTGTATAGAAACATGAGAGCGGGAAACACAGACTGTGAGAGGTTTGCTGGACTGCTGATGTTCTGTAATGAGTGTACAGATGTCCCTCAGACACACTTGACATGCACCACTGAGGTCTTCTGCCACCAGATGCTCAAATGTATCTTCGATCTCACAACTGATACCTTACATATTCACACTGTGTTTATTTATACGCCTGTCAGGAGAGATGAATGAGATCCTAGACCAGGGGTGGGCAAACTTTTTACCTCAAGGGCCACATCATGTTTTCGAATCCTTGTTAAGGGCCGCATATTATTCACACATTAAATTAAATCTTTTATTATTTATTCCAAACTGAAATTTGATAAATACTGTAGAGTATGTACATGCAATTCCTTCTACCCTGTGTTTTATAAATACTTTTATATAAAAAAAAATGGCAAAACATTTGCGCACTATCATTTAAGACACATTATTATAATTATTTACAGTATGCATCATTTTTTTATTCTTGACATTTTCAAATATTCCTCTAATTCAGGGGTCTGTAATTAATCCCAAGGGGCCACATGAGAAATGGAACTGTAGTGGAGGGCTGAACCAAAAGGGTAAACTTAAAACTACATTTAAAAAAAATCTAAAATCATGTTTTTTATTATGTTATCATGTTTTTATTGTGTTTTTTAGCTGTATTTTTTGAGTTATTGTGGCATAAATACAAAAACCAACTGCACTTCGATTGATATCAATTGGAATGCAAAATAAAAATACATGATTTTTTATTGTTTTTTAAAACGGAGTTATCTCATTTTGGAACCAAACTCCTATGACGGGAACCATTTCACAGTAGGTGTCACTCCGCCATTAAGCTAAATCAGATTTAGTGACCGATTGCAGAACAGCAGAACCATACGTCACAGCCGTATCTCTTTTTCAGTGCTCAGGGCAAGTGTCTCGAGATTCGCTTTTGATAACAGAAATTCCCGCCTCAGCGCGAGGCGCTTCAAAAGACACGAGCGCGATCGTAGTGTTTAAACATGTCCGTCTAGCTAGTTCAATAGCGCATGTCTCCCTCTCTTTTCATTTTTACTATAGTATGCTGTATAGCAGACTCGCGCCATCTATGGATTTTGTCTGTATTACATCAAATTAGTAATTTTCACCAAAATCCTAACTGAAACGCAATGTTATTGAAAACATTTAAAAACCGCCTGGTGGGCCGGATGAAATTGCTTGGGGGGGCCTGATGTGGCCCGCGGGCTGTAGTTTGCCCACCTCTGTCCTAGACTGTCATTTAGTGCTATTCAGGGATGGAAACCATATTTCAAGGTGAAGCGATCACTGTTTTGAAAAAAAAAACAATACTCAAAATAGCAGTGCTGACCCATAAATAGATTAATAACTGTGAATTGGCATTTACTTGTGATTTTCTGGAAATGCAGCACGCGGAGAAGTTATAATTGTTATATTTATAGATATTTGATCATCTTAATTTTCCCAAAAACATTTAAAGCACAAAAAGCCAATGGTATATATATTACATTCATTCGGCTAATATATTTAGAACAAAACTAAGAAATATGTATCCACTGTATAAAACAGTCTTCCTAAGTGAAATATAGTCACACCTGTGTTACACCGGCAGAGACAGAAAATAACTTTAATAACTTCGATTCTTATGTAATTTCTTGCCTAACATTGCACCATTCTGTGTGAACACTGCTTTAAAGTCCCCCTGTGGTCGATAATTTTATCCCTTAAAACTAATCTTTGACCATCAAAATCACAAATTTAAAAGTTTTTCTTATGAAAATAATTGTTCCTGTCTTAAAGGAGACATCAGATGAAAACCCCATTTTTTCTGTGTTTAAGTGCTATAATCGGGTCCCCGGTGCATCTAGCAACCCAGAAAATGTGAGAAATAAGAACCCAGCAAGTTTGTTTTGGTGTGCCTTTCCCTGCAAGCATGTGAGAAATCGAGCCGTTCAGATTTCGCTCCGATTGTGACGTCCAAAGCGGATTTTACTATAATGTTACCTCCCCTTAATCTACACAGTTCCTCCCACCGCACTCTGCCATTGTTGTTTTCACAAGCGACAGCGGTGTACGTGACGCCATGGCTAAACATGCAATGTAGTCGCTGCACAGAGTCCAAACCTAGGAAGAGACGGGAGTGGATTTATTTTATTTTTAGTGGAAGTCCATCAGAAACCATGAATAAAAACCTGCTTGTTTGCGCGAATCACTTCAAGCCGGAGTGCTTTATCAACCTGAGACAGTACAAGCATGATTAGCTTCAAAGTTGTTCCTCAAGAGGGATCGAGACCGACTGATCGAGACAAAACTGCCGATGTAAGTAATATTTATCAAGAGTCTGAATTGACATAAATGTACCGTATATATAGGAGGATAACGTTAGCATATGATCACGAAGGGAGCTAATCAGTCACAGGCTAAATAGAACATTCAAAGCCAGTGTTAAACTTACTGTATATAAGTGCAGATGGACACTTGGAGTTTAGCTGTATGTATGTTAATACATTATGTGCGTTAATATGTTTAGCTGCGGCAAGCTGTTTGTTTTGCTAATGAACAGGGGCGAACACTAGGGTTAGTTTTGTATGAAACGTATCAAATCATTCGTGCTTAGGCTGAAAAATCTGTCACAGCAAACTAGCTCTCACGTTGTGTGTGTAATGTTATAACTTGTCAATGACAAGCGCTAAAATCCATGTAATTCCGCTGAGATCTGCAGTGGATTCCGTGGATTTTAGGTAAGCATACACGCACAACGTAAGCGCATTAGCTGTGACTTTTTGTCTCCGTACGAATGATTTGAGACGTTTAAGACGAAACTAACTGCAGAGGAATTCAGGAAATATCATTTAGCCAATCCATTGCCACTGCACGTGTGTTGTGTTGACACGCCGGACGGAAATGGGGTGGGGTTCGCTATAACTCCTTATCATTTAAAGAGACATGCAACAAAATGGGTTGCTGTGAGCATAGCTGTTTTTGTCGAGGCAAAAAGGGTTTTGTTTACACAGCCATTGAGTGTTTTTAAGCGAAATATGTTACAGACATTTCATGAAGACCCTAATAAATCATACCAACTTGTTGAAAGTGCTCGTCTGATTAGACCTTTAAAATAACTTGAATGTAACTCTACACCTCAGCTTCATTAAGTATATGCAGATACATCAATATGCAAATTAGCTCCGCCTCCACTCAATCGCACTCAGCAGTTCCAGACGCTGCTAAAACTAAAAGTGAAACTGAGAGCTGACACAGCAGTGCAGTGATGGTTTCAGCCCAAATCTATGCGCCATCTTTGCATATTTATGCTTCAAACTAATGATCCACGGGGGTCAAATGAGTTGATGTGATTGATTACAGGTTTATGACGTCATTAACTGGAGCAGTTTGAAACCGCATTTTTAAACTGCTGTTTTATGAAGAAAATACTCAGCAATGGTTTAAAATAAAGCAATAAGCCCCAAGAAGCAGTGGGTTACAGTGCATTTTGTAACAGCTAAGGGCGTTGTGAAAACCCCCTTAGCTGTTATAAAATGCACTGTAACCCACTGCTTTATAACGGCTTAGAACTCGGCTCAGCCAATCAGAATCAAGGACCAGAACTGACCATTTTATAATATACATCTCTACATGGTTTGTTTTACAGAACATTAAAAACACCACAAACATATAAACAACATTAAAAACTTGATTTTCACCACTGGGCAGGGCTGTACAGTGCGACATATATGTCGGTAAATCGGTCTGTGCTAGGAATACATGTACTGTAATAGTGTAGCACGCGTGCGATACAGTTTTAAACGCGCATTAGACAGAGCAGTTTGTTTGTGTGAAGTGCGTTTGTCGTTGTGCTTGTTCGTGTGTGAGGTTAACTAATGGCATTACACTATTTTATTTAGTTTTTATTTAGTTTTTTTCAATTAAAACTTGTTTTCTGAGTACATCGAGTCCATTTATCTAGCGCCCTGATCCCCGATGTTGGAAAACGTGGAAGGAATCGCATAAGCTGAATTATACTATTTAAATATGAGTGAATGAGTTGCACACTTTAACATGTTACAAGCGTGACACTCGTGGATTTTCTGTATCTTACTATACGAGGACATGAACACATGAAGTTCACCCACAGAGTTGTTTTAAGTTCATTTTACAAGCGTTTCACTGTTTGAGTGAAGCTACGGTCAAACACACTGAAACTTAGGCCTTTGTTCCTTTGAAGGGCACTTCACGAATGGAAAAGTTGCTCCAGATAAAGAGACATTGTTTTTCATTGCTCAATTGGGCAAGTGTATTTTAAACGGCCACGTAATGACATACAATCGTGCTGCCCTCTCCAGAGTTTACATACGAAGGGCTCTGCTTACCCAAAACTTCATCATAACGGCTTGTAATGTAAATCAACCAATTATAATTGAGGACTGGAAGTGACTGTTTTATTTATTTTAAATATTTACACTCCAGTTATTATTTTCATTCCAATTTCAATGTCCAAATATTCTATTAAAAGTTATTTGTTCTTTAAAAGGGTGTACTTGCAATATTATATTATCATTACTTAATCAGTGGCATAAAATATTTATAAAATGAAAATAATATCGACAATCGCAATTATTTCTGATGCAATTAATCGGTATACAAAAAGTTGCTATCGCGACAGGCCTACTGAAACTCAAGCGTCTTTGCGACGACCCGCGAAAATAAAAGTCTGCCTTATTTGAACCAGATGAAAAAAATAATTTACTTGGAGTAAATTTAGAAGCGGTTGTAAACACTATATTATACTTTATTTTTTAATAAAGTAAGGTTAAACAATACTATAGTACCCAAGAATTTCATAGAATTACCCAAGAATTTCATTTCTATGGTAAACAACAGTTTTTTATGGACAAATGTATTTACTATTGTATACAATAGCAAAACTATGGAAAACAGAACTCAGAACAATTTAAAAGGAAAAAACGAAGTTGGGAAAAACTAAAAATTATATGGCCCTAATTTTTCCATCTGTTATATGTGATGAACTGCACTTTTTATACTTGTGCTACAACTATTTGGCCTGTGCTACAAAACTTTAAACCTCTGTAGCACTGGTGCTATGTGCAATAAAAGTTAATGTACAGCCCTGCCACAGGGGGTCTTTAAGTCAACAATGGTGGTATGATTCTGTTAATACGAAATAATGGAAAGATTGAGTTGAGAAAAACACAATGGTCACATTGTCAGAAGTGTACAGATCTGCATCATTTCTAATGTATTATATGGATGAGTTGTATACTGTTAAGGTGAATATTTTTAGCCTTGGCCCCTAGCTTAAAGTCATCTGACTTAGACAAAAACTTTTGGTATGTTCCAAGCCCACAACACTTTTGATGCGTGATGCATAGCACACAGCATAAATAATGCCCATTGTAAATACAACAACGTGTGTGTTTAAGACTTTACGATTTTTGCCCTACAAACACCATGTTAAGTTGCGTTTTTGTGTCTGTAGTGTCATACACAGCGCTCGACATTAACGCTTGAAAACTTTTTTCATTAACTTGAAAAAAATATATAACAGTGCGACATATATGTAGAATAATACGAATATGTGCATTAGACAGAGCCGCATGTTTGTGTGAAGTGCGTTTGTTGTGGTTGTGCTTGTTTGTGTGTGACAATAATCAATGGCATCCAACTAGATGCGTAGCGGAATCCTGTTATTTAAATGTCATCCGGCTGTTCTGCATGTCTTAGTGAATTACGTGCACAGTTTAACATACAACACGAGTGATGGTCGAGGATTTATCTGCGTCTGCTCTGTATGAGGATATGAACACATGAACTTAATTTCCAGAGTTGCTCTGAGAATTTATTTCAGGAGCGTTTCACTGTTTGAGTGAAGCTATCTGCAAACACACAAAAAATGCGTCTTCCTGAAGATCTGTCAAAATAAAAGTCCCGTTAAATTGAACACTCAGACAAAAAATACTGTAGTGTACTATAGTATTTGCTATTAAAAATTGTAGTGCCCTTGTAGTGAATTGATAAACACTGTATACTAGGGTTGTCACGGTACCATAAACATGTCTTACGATACTATACCAGCTAAAGTATCTCGATACCAAGTAGTATCACGATGCTGTGTCATATAATTCAAATCTATACAAAAAACACAGATTTAGATTAAACATTTTGTATTTACTATAGTAAACTGTATTATACTTTGCACTAGAATATGTTGTTGTATTAACTGTAGTAATTGGATAAATTGTAGCAAATACATTTACATTTAGTCATTTGTAAATACTATAAATACTGTAGTATACTTAAATATTTACTATGATAAGACTCAAAAACACTAGTGTCTATGAGTTTTAGTAGTTTACTGTAGTAAATACTAAAGTACACTAGATCATTTTTCACGTGGGAACTAATTCAAATGTTGGACAAATTTAATTGATACAGCAGTCTTTATAAAGGGAAATATTAGGCTTACTTTAAATGCAGAACTAAAACGGCCAGTAGGTGGCGTCAATTTTCCACTGAGTTAGTGAATCATTTAACCAACTCCTTCAAATCGCCAATTTGAATCATCAACTCGCCAGAGACATTCAAAACACACATTCATTTAGGAGATAAACACCGCAAAAAGGCAGATGTATGTGTTCAAATAAATATTAATGCGCATATGCAACATTAACTACTGTACTACGATACTACCGTTTCAAAAATAGAGAGGCATCGCGGGTATTTTGAAGCTTTAGCATCACGATGCTACCGTATCACTGGACACCGTGCAACCCTACTGTATACTATAGTTAAGTTAGTTAAAACACTATAGTATCTAAGAATTTGAATGCAGTTTACTATAGTAAATACTACAGTAATTTATGTGGACAAATATACAACTATTGTATAGTAAAAAAGGAACAACATAGAACTTAGAAATATTAAAACAAATTTAGGTAATCTAAAAATGATATGGCCCTAATTCATGATGAACTGCACTTGCATATTTGTTTTTAATGATGACAACAGACGATTTATACTTGTGCTACTACTGTTTGGCCTAAACTTAACTTTAAACCTCTCTAGCACCAGTTCTATGTGCAAAAAAACAGCCTGAACACTAATAATAATTACTTTATTAAATATAATTACTCCTTTGTTTTATAGTGGTCACAGAGAGTAGGCCTATAACCAAATTCAGGCGGCCAAAGCGGACACTAGTTAAAATGCTTAGAAGCAAACTTGACCAATCTAAATCCAACACAATTATATTGATTATATTATATTATAATTCAAATTAAATATCATTTTTTATCTTCCGACAAGTAATTTTTGAATGTGAATGACAAATTTACCACATGACAATGCTTAATGTCAAGCCCTGATATATGTCTTCACAAATGACTAAATGGCTTTCTCTATGTTAGTCTTTAAAAAAATAATGTGAAATGTAAAACGTAGTGGCATTTATCATGTCCTTAGCACTACAGTGCTGTGTAGACATTCTGTGCTAATATTTGTCTTGATGTTCAGGTACAGTGTACTGATTTCCATATGTTGCTTTTGGGCATGTGTTATTCTCTGCTCCACCTCTCTACATTTGTGCCGCTTCCTCTCTTCCTTTCAGCCACACTGTACCATTTTCAAACACAATAGTCCCTGATAATGACACAAGGTCTTGAAATGCCATGGGGACCATGAGCAAAATGTTCAACATGTTATAATTCATTTAGCCTTGTTATCTCGAGCAGCGCTGTTTCTTTGCCTGTATGTGCTTAGACACAGGTGCAAAGGGAAAAAAGTATTCACAAGTGTTTCATATTTATCATTTGTCCAGTACAATAAGGTAATAACTTAATTTTTTATTCTATAATATTATTATTATTATTTTTTTTTTCAATGCAATGCAATTCAAATTCAATTCAATTAAATTTCACTACTCATACATTAATTGTGCATGTTACATTATTTATATCCTTAGCAACTCTACAAAGCTTGCTCTGTCACTGAAAGTATTTGGTTTTTTACTTGTCACCAATAATACCTGCAGATAGCTAATGGTTGACAATTCCTGCTGAAATGACGCAAATGATAAAAATATGCATTCTGAATAGTTGTAAAGTGAGGTGCAACAAATCTACAGTAAGAGAGAGGCAGGAATTCAAGCGCAGCTTTACATTTATCAAAAACAGAGGAATAAGGAAACAACCCCATATATTGTACCAGACAGAGAAACAACAGGAAGCAAGCAGGAAGAATGCATTCACACACGTTGCATAGACAAGACCGGACAAAAAACAAGAGAAACACAATATAGTCAAGGTGATTTTGCCAACTACTGTACGATTCTGGTGATCCTGGATCACATTTAATCCCTTAAGTGAGAGGAAAAAACGGGTTAATAAGAATGGTATAAAAGACCCTAATCCCGTCCAAGACTTAAAACGAATCCTATAATCTGATCACATTCTCCTCATGTAAACCAGACACAGGTGAGAGCAATAACTGTAGGGTGGTTTTAAAATGAAAGGACTACAACAACAAACAAGAAACAGTCTTACATAAGAAAGGACTTTATTTACTCCTTTGAACTTTTCATGAACAGGCAGACACATGACATCTCTCATAAGTGCTCCGTTTTTATTTTAGCATAAACTGTACTGTAATTCCAACCATACTAAACCTCATACTGAAAATATTTCAGTTGAATGTTTTGCACAACAAAGTCTACATGCGGTGTCTTTACACAGGTACTTCAGATGTTTAAGGTTCTTTATGCAACCAAAAGGTTCTTCTATGGCATCAAAGAACCTTCTGAAGCACCTTTTTTAAGAGTGTACTGCCAATCACTGTATCTAGCCAGTTTGTTCTTATAATCAGATGAAAGTCCTTTTCAAATAGTTTCTGAGTCTTCATGCGCAGATCCTCCAAATCCTCCAGCAATATGCCATACACATTCAATAACCACTGGTTCACATACTGTGCTTTTTTTTGTACCCGCCAAATGTGGAAATTAATTTCACAGATAACCTAATTTAGCCATCAGGTATCAGTCTGAAACATAGCCACCAAGAGTATGGGATTTCCCACGGGGTGAGCAGCTCAACGTAGGTCTAGTAACAAAGCCACAATGGGTACGAGTAACTTTAAACGACTAACCGTCAACTTCTACTCGGACAAATTGGATTGCGCCATACACGCTGTCCTTCAAAACACAAGGAGAATATGTTAAGGCCGACCCGGGGGATTTGAGAGGTTGGAATTGCAAACAAACAACAACATTGATATTCCATCTGTAACCTGCTCTAAAAAAAACAATTTAGATGCTAACTTTGTAAGACTAAAAGCTCTTCTATTTGATCTGTCAAGAATGTCTGAACAAGAATGAGCTATTGACAAAGATTTCCCCAGAAGGGAATTTCTTCTTCCTGTGTTGCCCATTGCTTCTTACAATGAAGCATTTAGCTGCCAGTGTTGGCATGCCTGGTAATGATTGTCTAGTAGACGCTCTAACAAAACAAAAGCTGAAACGTGCACAGTTCATATGACGCTGTTGTACAGAGTTTGTGTGAAGAGCTGTTGAAGTAGCTGTGACGTAATTGGAAACAAGCAAGAATCATTCTTTTGTCTCTTTGGATTCAACGTGTCTAATGATTATGGAGTCCTGCTGTGACTAAGCGGCTCGCAAGGATGCTTTTGATTCTGTGCTTCTGTTCCCAAATCTGCACTCTTTCATAATTTAGAAAGCTAACAAAAGGTGAATACCATTCTCAAAAGCATTGCAAAATTACAGTGGAAATGTTCACAGAAATTCACAAAATAGCCAGTGAGTGCATTTTGAAAATACTGTTCCTTTTATCTGTCATTGTAAAGTGACCTTGGGATTTGGAAAAGCGGTATATAAATAAAATATTATTATTATGATTCTTATTATTACTACACTAATTAAGTGGTTCTCAACAGGGGAGCCGTGACACACAAGGAGGTCCCAGCTGACTTCCAAGGGGGCCTTAAGGTGAACAGTGTTTTGAAAGTAGACAAAACAAACATTGAAATACATTTTAAAAAATATACTTCCTATTGTTTGGCCATTTTTTTAATGAATAAATTAAGTTTTTCAGTATATGTCAAGCTCTAAAATATTTTATTGGGTAGAAATATTTTTTTTTTGTAAATGGGGGACCTTTGAATATTGTTGAATACATAGATTGAGGGACTGGAACGAACTCCTACTAAATAAATGCATAACCCATTTCACACCATTTGTTTTACAAACATGAATAATACCAAATACTTTTGCATAAAAGATGATAAGACAACTTGAACACACAACACTATAAGCAAACTCCTGCTTATTACCAGAAAGAACACAGAAAAACATTACAGCTCATGTAAACTAAGACATCAGTTTACTGTGTTGAGCCGCATTCTTTTAAAAACATTGATGAAAAAGAATGTGTGTCAGCATAGCCACGGGAACGTATTTTGAGCAGGGGGTGCTGTGTTTTTGGGGGGGGTTTGCCACAGCAGAAGTTATGACTGTGCCATGGGCGACCCGCTTAAGTTTAATGTTGATAAGTATCGGAGGAAAAAATTAGTTGCTGCCGAGAATAAAAAAGGATGCCAGTGTGATTAGAGGATACAGCATACAAACAAACACATAAACGCATGTTATATGTGTGCCTATAACCAAAGCACAATCTGTTGTACGAAGCTAGCTGCGCGGCGGCAGCTTAACCACCCAAACATCAACCTATAATAAAAAAATCTGCAAACCATTCACGCGATTAAACACAACTGCATGCTGCACAGCGACAGCTCATAGAAATCAACCTGTAACGTTACACATTCTACCTGTAGATTTAGCCACAATCTCAAATAACGAAATGACTGTCTTATATTACTGCTGGCCTACATGCAAAACTCAGAAAGTGGCATTTCTTTCTGGGTTGACGCTGATGAAGTCCTGCATGAGGACATTAATGTTTAGTAAAAAGTCTGAAATTCGTTTTTGTGCCATTTGGACATGACCACTCGTGACACTTGACCTTCACTAACGCCGTGACGTCATGAGACACTTGTCATTGTGTCCTCATTGAAACAGTAACGTTATTAAAACAAAAACAGTAACGTTATTAATGTTTTCAATGGATATTAGTGAATAGACACATTAATAAATTGTATTATATTTATTTTTAATAAAACATTTTCATTTACGAGTGTCTATTTACACCAAGTACAAATAGCCCGCCCAAGGCAGCAATGCTTACACTAACCGAAAATAGCTGTATTTTCATTGGATTATGTAGAAATAGTAGTTAGATGCTATTGATACTTATAAATAGTGGCAGATAATGTTCCTATTTGGACCTTAGTATTGTTGTGCATTAAACATTATGCATGATAACAGAGTGTAAATCATTATATTTATAAAAAATATTAAAATGATGGCAATTTATTGAGATATTAAAGCCCTACACCCCGTCACTGGAATCACTGTTTGAAATGGTGTCGTTCTTACACTTTTTCTATTCCAATCACATATTGGTGGGCGGACCTACTGCAAATAGTCTCTGCCTTTATTTTTGAAACTGTTTCAGTTTCACCCCCACTTCCTGCTGCTATGTGTGTCGGTGAAAAGGAGTTTGGGGAATCAAAGGAGCCCTCACTTTATTCTTCCCCAGAGGATGTGGTGCAACTTTGATTTGACAGGCGTTTCTACTGTGTCCTGCTCTCCTGCACTCGAGGGCAATATTGCTTTGACAAACCCTTCATCTAATGAGAAGCCACAGAAAACAGAAAATGAGACGCAGAAAGCGTATGCCTGTTTGAAGGCTGTTTTTCACCTTCAAGGCTTTTCTGTAAAACTCCAAACATGTTTTAAGTCCAAATCACAAATTGATGCTTTCCAATGTATTATAATTATGTTCTGACTAAAAACGGAGTCTTTTTAAAGCGGAATTAACACACACGGTTTCTGCCAATCTCATATTAATCTTGAGTACGAGAGTAGTATTGCATACTTCGTATCTTCGAAGAGTATTTAGTTTGATCAGTTAGATACAGCTGTAGGATTATTTCCGAAACATAGGGTGCGTGCGGGGGGAGGGGTAGGCTGAACTAAAGCACGTGCGCACCCATTGCCAACAAAACACAGACATCAGTTTCACTCACCGCATGCGGTTCATGTCCGGCATTTTTTAGCGCTGGGACGGCTCCATATATCAGTTTCAAACCATCTCCAAATCCAGCGTTATATCCACCGTTTATATAACATTCATCACCCAAATGCGGTGAACAAACAAACACCTGAACTTCGCGAACGTATGCTCTCTCTCTCTCTCCTGCACACAAGTGAAAGTGACGTCTGCGCATGCTCCTTCTCCTGCTCTCCTTGCTGCCGTGTGGGCGTGCCACGTGCTTTTCTGGGAGAATTATCCAATGTTTGAAAAAACTTTCCGAAACCTGTACGATCGCTGGGGGAGTGTATCGAGCACAGAAATACTACGTAATACGCCCAACTCATTTTTTTGACAAGTTGACCATGATAAGCATAAGACAGCACGTTTAACATTGTAAAGTCAGAATGCATGACACACCGTTGCAGCACCCTTTTAAAGAAGCACAACAACTGAAGAGAAAATCTCCCGTTTGGCAAAAACATCAACTGAATCCCAATTATGTGTATGTCAAATAAGACAGGATCATATACATATGTGACAGTAAAGAAATGAAGGATAGAGCTCATCTACAAATGTGAGTAGAAATTTTACAGTAGATGGAATTTGGCCTCCATTCATACATTTATAAATGATTGTTTTGTATTCGTCAGTCTTTAGATGACACTGTGTGGTTTGTTTTAATAATATATCACTTTGACAAGCGTTCGTGTCGGAAACTTTGAAGACACAATCTCTATTAAAATGTATTAAATTAACATGTCTTTCTCTAGTGTTTTTAACACGACTCAACACAACGTCAACACGTCCAATACAACTGAATACAACTTACAGAACATTTATAACCAAATCAATATGTTAAGCTAATATCTTTAAGATTGAATCATATATGTCAGATAAATAATGACTAAATAAAAAACTGAAACCAGAAGTGCTTCTGGACCATTTTACATCCTGTGAAGTTGTTTATATTGCTTCACATTAAATGCATAAATACAGACAGGAGAATTTTTTGCTATGCAAGTTTTATACATAGAAAGTAGGATCTTCTGCATTTATGGTTAAAAAATATAAAATATTTCCCCAACTAGAGTCTAGAATCTTTGCCATTTCCATGAATTAATTCAACTTAAAAATATTAGTTAACACAACGAGTTTGCATGAAATTCATTAGTTTACTCATATTTTTAAGTTGAATGAACTCAAAATTTAAAGGCAGCCAGGTTACTTTTTTTTTTTTTTTAAGTTAACCCAAAAAATATTTACAGTATACTGGAGGTGACAACACAACCCACACTAGCTGCTGAGAACCATGAAGAACCATTACACCATTTCATACAATTAGCTATGTATCAAGTTCTCATAGCAACACCCTATCAATCAGCAGAACACCTTATCAACCTCCTATCAACACCCTCACAAACACTCAGAATACTTGAGCAATCAACTATGCAATGTCTACAATGAGTGTTTGTTGTTCATGATTTATCTAAAAGGCACAGTTCAGCCATAAATCTAAATTCTCTTTCCTTTTGCATGACAGAAGAGAAGATATTTTGAAAAATGCTGGTAACCAAACAACACTGGCTCCCATTGACTTCCACTCTACGGACAAAAAACCACTGAGACCTTCTTCAAAACATTTTTTGTGTTCCATCAAAGAACGAGTCATATACAGGTTTTGAACGACATAAAACAAAGTGATATTTGGGTGAACTACTTACCTTACACATACATAATATAAGAATCTTACAAACGTTGATCTCCCATTTGCCAAGAACAGACTGGAAAATAATGTCTATGCTTTGAATTTTCTTTATTTCTAGATGCAGGGCTGGAAATTTGGGTGGAAAGGAATAGGAGTTTCAAGGTCCGCACATGAGCGCAGCTCTAGATCTTTGGCATCAGTATGGTGTGTCCCTAGCCCTTCTTAAAAAGTGAGGACCGGCAATATGTCCTCACTCATCATAGTTTATACACACTGCATGTACTGTATTTTATTGTATAATTATGAACGCCTGACAGGTCATGGGAGCTAGCAGACAATTGGTCAACTTAATAGACGCTAGGACTAAAACTACTGGGTCAGGTTTTTAAAGAAGGCAGTTTACACCCCCACAAATCTACGTTAGTTGTGAGCGACGTGTGCACACTTACATTGGTGCCCTTTGTTTAGTCACTAGGCATTAAACGCCGACGATAATCCCGGTGTGGACAAGCATTTATGGGTCAATTTTTAGAAATGCTGAATAATTAAGCTTTCTATTGATGTATGGGGTTGTTAGGATATGACAATATCTGGCGGAGATACGTCCGTTTAAAACTCTGGAATCTGAGAGTGCAAAAAACCCCGAAATATTGAGAAATTGCCTTTGAAGTTGTTAATCAGAGGCACTGTAACAGGCCATCCACTCACAAAAATTTCTCACAATTTTTTTTGTATATATTTAGGGTAGGAAATTTACAAAATATCTTCATGGAACCTGATCTTTACTTAATATCCTAATGATTTTTGGCATTTGGCTTTTACTAAAAATGTTCCTGTGCTACTTAAGACTGGTTTTGTGATCCAATTTTAGCATATTACAGTGTCTGACATGCTTCTTCCGAAGTCACAAATCTCTTTAATATATAACTGGTCCTGATGCTGCTTTTGGGGCGATTGGAAGAACAGGCTGAGGGTTTTTTGGCCTGTCTTTAGCCTCTTGACTCTGTGGAGAAGCGTTGCGTTAATAACTTGCCTTAAAATGTGCTGATTTTTCAGGCCTGACTAAAAGCATCACAGAAAAGCATTGCCCTGAATGTGAAATGCACAAAAGTATTAACTTACAGATTTTCTTTTCATCTGAATGTGAAGACCGGCCGGACAAGACGCCATTTCTTCTTCGGGATATTCTCTGTAAGATTTTCCTGTAAATACAACAAACAGAGATTTAATGCATGTACAATAAGATATTAGTTAAGATCAGAGCTCTGGAATAAATCTAACCTTTGAGGCATCTAAACGGCGACACTTGGCAATTGGTTCTTCCAGTTCAGGTGCAGCATCAATGCACACGGATGAAGGTCTATAAATACATATACAATATTGTTAAGAAGTGTGTCTGCAAATATTCAAACACTAAACAACTGATGTCTGATTAATAATCACATGTAAACATTACAAATATTTAAGCTAATAGAAGATAAGCAAAACTTACTGAGCCACAGATCTTTTTGAAGAGGTCACGTGCGGAGGTTGGACGGGGGAGGTCTTGATATGAGGGGTGTGGCTTGAAATAGGAACTGGTCCTGATGCTGGTTTTGGGGCCAGTGGAAGAACAGGCTGAATGTTTTTTGGCCTGTCTTTAGCGTCTTGACTCTGTGGAGAAGCTGCTGAGAACAAACCACAGACAGTAATTGAAGCACCTGTTCTTCCATTGATTGATATGTTGTTGCAACCTTTAAATACTAGTAAAGCTCATGAAAACAAGATGATGCTGGTGTAACTTAAGTAACTAAAGCGTTGTGTTAATTTCAGGCCAGACTAAAATCATCACAGAAAAGCATTGCACTGAATGTGAAAAGCACAAACATATGAACTTACTGATTTTCTTCTCACCTGAAGGCGAAGGAGGTGTAGGCCGGGCAAGACGCCGTAACAGTATCTTCTTTGTGGTTTTCTCTGTAGGATTTTCCTGTACATACAACAAACAGAGATTTGATGCATGTACAATAAGAGATTAGTTAAAATCAGAGCTCTGGAATAAATCTAACCTTTGAAGCATCTAAACGGCGACACTTGGCAATTGGATCATCCAGTTTAGGATTAGGTGAAGATCTATAAAAACATAAAATATTGTTAACAAGTGTGTCTGAAAAAATAAACACTAAACAACTGATGTCTGATAAATGATCACAGGTAAACATTACATATATTGAAGCTAATACAGAGAAGATTTGCTAAACTTACTGAGCCACAGATCTGTCTGAGGACGTCACATTCTGAGCGTGGATGGGGGAGGTCTTGACTCGAGGGCCGTTGCTTGAAATAGGAACTGGTCCTGATGCTGGTTTTGGGGCCAGTGGAAGAACAGGCTGTGTGATTTTGGGCCTGTCTTTAGCATCTTGACTCTGTGGAGAAGCTGCTGAGAACAAGCCACAGACAGTAATTGAAGCACCTGTTCTTCCATTGATTGATATGTTGCTACAACCTTTAAGTACTAGTAAAACACTCATAAAAACAAGTTGATATAAGCGGATACTGATACTTTCAAGTAACTAAAGCGTTATGTTGATAATTGCCATTAAAAAGTGCTGTTATTCAGGCCTGACTAAAAGCAGCACAGACGAGCATTAACCTGAATGTCAAATGCACAAATGTATTAACTTACAGATTTTCTTCTCATCAGAAGGTGCAGGAGGTGTAGGCCTGGCAAGACGCCGTAACAGTATCTTCTTCTGTATTTTCTCTGTAGGATTTTCCTGTAAATACAACAAACAGATATTTAATGCATGTACAATAAGAGATTAGTTAAGATCAGAGCTCTGGAATAAATCTAACCTGTGAGGCATCTAAACGGCGACACTTTGCACTTGGATCATCCAGTTTAGGATTAGGTGAAGATCTATAAAAACATAAAATATTGTTAAGAAGTGTGTCCGCAAATATTCAAACACTAAACAACTGATGTCTGATAAATCATCGCAGGTTAACATTTCAAATATTGAAGCTAATACAGAGAAGACTTGCTAAACTTACTGAGCCACAGATCTGTCTGAGGAGGTCATGTGCGGAGCATGAACGGGGGAGGTCTGGATTTTAGGGGTGTGGCTTGAAAGAGAAACTGGTCCTGATGCTGGTTTTGGGGCCAGTGGAAGAACAGGCTGAATGATTTTTGGCCTGTCTTTAGCGTCTTGACTCTGTGGAGA
>NC_079913.1:11976274-12017862 GCF_024868665.1 Triplophysa rosa
GAGGTTCCAGAGGTCTGGCCTGGGATGCCATAACGTGCCCTTCCCCTGGGAAAGCAGGTCCTTCGTCAGGGGAATCGGCCAGGGGGGAGCTGTCGTCAAGAGCATTAGCTCCGAGAACCAAGTCCGGTTGGGCCAGTGTAACGAGTAACACTTGATGCTCCTCTTCCCTGACCTTGCACAGGGTCTGTGCAATGAGGCTCACTGGGGAGAAGGCGTACTTCTGCTTGTCCCGCGGCCAGCTGTGCGCTAGGGCATCTGTGCCGAGGGGTCCCTCGGTCAGAGAGTACCAAAGTGGGCAATGGGTGGTTTCGAGGGAGGCGAACAGGTCTACCTGGGCCTGCCCGAACTGCACCCAAATGAGCTGGACTGCGCGGGGGTGGAGTCGCCACTCTCCGCGAGGCGTCGACTGACGAGAGAGCGCATCGGCTGTCTGGTTCAGGTCGCCTGGGATATACGTGGCACGCAGGGAGCGGGTCACCTGCTGACTCCACCGGAGGAGGCGTCGGGCGAGTCGTGTTAACTGTAGTGAGCGAACGCCACCCTGACGATTGATAAACGCTACTGCAGTAGTGCTGTCCAACCGGACCAGCACGTGCTTGCCCTGTACGAGAGGTTGTAGCCTCTTCAGTGTGCGCAGCATGGTCCACAACTCTAGGCAATTGATATGCCAATGCAGGCGGGGGCCCGTCCAAAGCCCCGACACTGCGTGCCCGTTGCACACTGCACCCCAACCCTGCAGGGAGGTGTCCATCGTCACCACGACATGCCTCGTAACCTGCCCCAGGGGGACCCCTGATAGAAGGAAGGTCATGTAAGACCAAGGGGTTAGGGTGCGTCGGCAGAGAGGTGTAATCACCATCCGCCTGCTGCCGGTGTACCACGCTCTCCAGGGAACTCGACTCTGAAGCCAGTGTTGGAGCGGTCTCATGTGCATCAACCCGAGGGGTATCACCGCTGCCGAGGATGCCATGTGTCCCAGGAGCCTCTGAAATTGTTTCAGGGGAACCGCTGACTGCTTGAAATGTTCCAGGCAGTTCAACACCAACTGGGCGTGATCTGAGGACAGTCGTGCTGTCATGGTGACAGAGTTGAGTTTCATACCAAGATAGAGGATGCTCTGCACAGGGGAGAGCTTGCTCTTCTCTCGGTTGACCTGTAGCCCCAGTCGATCTAGGTGCCGGAGCACCAGGTCCCTGTGTGTACACAACAGATCTCGTGAGTGTGCCAAGATAAGCCAGTTGTCTAGATAGTTGAGTACCCGCACACCTTTCTCCCTGATGGGAGAGAGGGCGGCTTCCACGATCTTCGTGAAGACTCGTGGGGACAGGGACAGACCGAAGGGGAGGACTCTGTACTGATATGCCTGACCCTCGAAAGCGAACCGTAGGAACGGGCGATGACGAGGGAGAATCGAGACATGAAAGTAAGCGTCCTTTAGGTCGATTGCCATGAACCAATCCTGTCATCTGACTGATGTTAGGATGCGCTTCTGCGTGAGCATCCTGAACGGCAGCTTGTGCAGGTGCCTGTTCAGGGTACGCAGATCTAGGATGGGGTGCATCCCCCCGCCTTTTTTGGGGACAATGAAGTAGGGTCTGTAAAACCCTTGGACATCTCGGCTAGAGGGACGGACTCGATCGCACCCTTCGCCAGAAGGGTGGCGACCTTGCCCCGTAGTACGGGAGCTTCCCGGGGGGTGGTTCGATGGCTGGCAGTGCGGGTCTCTCGCCGGGGGCGGACCCCTGGGAAGAAGACTGGCTCTGCTGGTTTGCCTGCCTGGCGATGCAGCTCCACACACCGTCGATTTAAGAGTGCTGAGGGCTGCAATGTACATTCGATGTTGCGCCTCGCCAAGACGCAATGTCGAGTTGCCGAACACCGTCTGACAGAGGGTGAGAGCGGCTGTGAAAAACACCCAGGGAGATTGGAAACTCTTTTTGTGAGAAAGTGGGCTCGAGAATGTTGGGACGGGGCAGGAACCGTCCCGGATCGACCGTCCAGCGATGGTATGGCTGGGATCGGGCCCGATGGTGTCAACCTCCCTGGGGTCTTCCCGTCAGGGTCGCTTCTTCCTCGAAGGTTGCTGACGGGGTGGTGGTCTCTTCTTCGATGTCCTCTTCCGAGGTGCCGCCTGGGTAGGGAGCGCCGGGACCAGAGCTGGCTTCGAAGAGGGCCGGGGCTGCTGGGGAGCAGAGGCCGCACGGGATCTCGAAGGCCTGTTGGCGGCCTAGTCACGGCGGGGTAGGATATGGCTGATCGCCTCTGTCTGCTTCTTCACTGCCGAGAACTGCTGAGCGAAGTCCTCGACAGTGTCACCAAACAGCCCACCCTGCGCAATGGGTGCGTCGAGAAAGCGGACTTTCTCGGCTTCGCTCATATGCGCAAGGTTAAGTCAGAGGTGCCTCTCCTGGACCACAAGAGTGGACATCGCACGACCCAGGGCCCGCGCGGTCACCTTGGTCGCCCGTAGAGCGAGGTCGGTGGCGGTGCGGAGTTCCTGCGTTAACCCTGGGTCGGTCTTACCCTCGTGGATCTCTTTCAACGCCTTGGCCTGGTGGACCTGCAGGATGGCCATGGCGTGGAGAGAGGAGGCAGCTTGGCCCGCAGCAGCGTAGGCCTTCAACACCAGTGATGCCGAAGTCCTACACGCCTTGGACGGGAGTTTCGGTCGACCTCTCCAGGTGGATGCCGCCTGCGGGCACAGGTTCCACCTGGGGCACGTCGATGTAACCCTTAGCTGCCCCACCATCGATTAAAGAGAGAGCGATGGAACTGGTTTGACGTGTATGTGCCGAAAAAGGGGCGTTCCACGTCTTCGTCAGTTCCTCATGCACTTCCGGGAAGAACGGAACCGGGGTTGGGCGCGGCTTGGAGTCGCGCTCAGAGCCCAAGAACCATGTATCCAGCCGCGAGCGCTGGGGGAGAGGCACCGGAGTGCACTCTAACCGGGCAAGATGAGTCCTCGAAGGCTGCTTCAGCGTGCTGGATACCCAAACACTTGAGACAGACATCGTGCCTGTCCCCCTCCTCGATGAGGACACCGCACCCATGAGAACAGTGGGACATGCCACGCTGGAGAAATTTGCTCTTTTAGAATGCAGACGGTGAGGCACCGTCTGCTGGCTTGAACATCTCTGGAACCGCCGAGACGCCCAGGGGAAGTCGCCGCAGGAAGGGACAGTCCGCTGCACCATGTCGTAGAACCGGCAATCTGGAGATTTGCTAAGTAGCGAGAGTTGATCTTCATAAGTGAAGGCTCCGAAGAACAAAAGGTGAATGAATGAAGCACGCCGTCTCCCTTTTATACCTGGATTTCCGGGGGCGGAGTCTGGCATGCAAATTTAATTCGCCAATTTTCATTGGCCTTTTCCAAGTAGTCGGAAGCGATTGGTTCTCAGGGATGAACCCCATCTGTCGGTTCGACACAACGTCGAGAGACCGACAGAAAGGGAACTATAAATATAATAAATGTTCGGTACTACGAATATAAATGAAATTTTATGATAAGATATTTTAGATTACAGTATGTTTGTACATTTGCAAATGTATCATGTTCTAAAAAGAAACTCGAGAAGACAAAAAAAACTCACTCCAGGAAAACAGTTGACATTTTGAATGCGTAAAAACATTAATATGTTCCTTTAAAGATGACACACATATGAAAATTTGTACCGCTTCGACAAATTTATGACTTTTGGTTTCTTAAGCAACAGCTGCTCGTTCTGTGTGTCATACGCCCTTACGTCTGTACGACCCAGCGTTGTCTCTGCACATGCGCAAAACTTCCTACTTCGGTTATCAATCTGATCAAGTGTATACATCTCCTATCAAGCGGATTACAAATGGCATAAACCACCCCTTACAATCTGACTAAAATTTAAATCGGTTTGGCCATTTTTAATCTGATTGACGTGTTTATATGGAACATTTTCATTCGGATTGGACGTTTAATCAGATTAGAATGGTCCATGTAAACGTAGCTACTGTTTAAAACTCACCAAACAACAAACAACTAAGACAAAAAACACTAACTACGTTTACATGGACCAATGTAATCCGATTAAAAATCCAATCCGAATGAAAACGCTGTAAATGCAACCTGGGAGGTATAGAAAAGCAGGAAGAAAAAACAGCAAAAATAAAAAGTCACTTCTCAATATCATAACTAAAATAGCTTTATAACAGCAGATCTGTTTCCATCAGCCAATGACTGTTCAGCTTTTAATCTCAGTTAAAACCACAATACACTGCAGTTTACTAAAAGAGAGCTTTCTGTGTATTCTATTTGCCTCACGTTTACATTCTCCTGTACTATTTGTAAATGAGTTTCTATAAGGAATGTCTCTCCAGCAATCCTGGAACCAAGGTTTTAATTTTGGGTAGATCAAAAAAGAAGCCCCCCAGTTTTCTATGTAATCAATAAGTGTAACAAAATATACAAATATTAATTAAGTTAAAAATAAAACGGGCAAATAAAAAGCCATCAGCCTTAAGAATTTCCTCCCCTCGATCATGACCCCTGAGGTGATTACGTCACATTAACGACATTAGCAACCGTATTAGGTTAGGAACAGCCATTTTACCGAAATGCCCATAATGGGAAACTCCAGTGGGAGTGCGTGACCATAACTACATTTCTTAGTTCTTAGTTAGGAAGTCCATTTACAGCACCACATTAAACAGTCCCATGTGCATGCAGATTACTTTTCAGGCTTTAAGTTTAGGATATTCTTATTTGTCGAAATGAAACGTTGATTAATATCGACCAAAGACAACGCAGGGAGGCCAGCGGAGGAGGACGGAGAAGCGCTGCACTCAGAGAGGCCCTCGTCCTAAGGTAGGAAAAGAGGAACATCCATCAGCACTCGAATCAGTTTGATGAAATTCATGGTAGTCATTAGTCAATAGGAACAAGTTGAGGGTGAGTAAACAATGATAGAATTTTCAGTTTTGGGAAATCTCTTTAAGGGTCTATATAGTCATCTATTTAAATAAATACAATATTTTCTAATTGCTACTTTGAATGCAACTGCTCAACTAAAACCTCACAGACTCTTGTGGTTTGTAAACCACATTCTAAACACAACACCTATACATCTACATAAGTGTAATTTAATACATTTCATGACACAATGTTCATGATATAGACAGAAGAGAGAAAACCAAGCTTTAAATGGAACAAATCTTAGTTACATGATTGGATTAGGAAAGCTGATTTGAATAATAATAATTAAATGCATTTATATAGCGCTTTTCTGGGTACTCAAAAAGCTTTACATCGAAGGGGGGAATCTCCTCAACCACCACCAATGTGCAGCAGCCACCTGGATAATGCGACGGCAGCCACTTAAACTTAATTAAACTTAATCCTAAATAGAGCTAAAAAATCAACTACAGTAGTAGGATACCAGCTTTGGGTTAAGAATGTGTCCGGACCATTTGGCACAGAAACGGTCTGTGTGAGCAACTGAGCATCTTGTATTTGTCAACTGTGGACAAGGCAGCATGGTTCAATCTAACAATTTCATTATTCATTATTTTAAATGTAAAACTGACTTTTTTCTTTTGTTTTACACAAAATTCCCCTCTGGTAGAAACTGTAAGTATTTATTTAAAATTATAAAAGCCAAATTTAGCAGAATCTTATGGTCCTCAAAATATTTTTTCTTTTTAATAACGGTGAAGTCTTCAACAAGATGTGGACATGATGGAACGCAGCTCCTCCTCTCCCACTGGTCAGGATAAACTCTTTCAGCTGAAAAGAAAAAAAACATTTTTCATTAACAGCATGCTGAATTTTTAGATATCAACCAGAATGTTTTGTAAGATTATCACTGAATTTAGTGTGCAAATGCATCTATGCATCTACACTCTTAAAAAAGGTGTTTCAAAAGGCTCTTCGATGCCATAGAAGAACCTTTTTGTTCCATAAAGAACCTTTAACATCTCAAGAACCTTTCTGTTTCACAAAAGGTTCTTTGTGGCAAAAAAAGGCTCTTCACATTGTAGAGAATTTAGCATAGGCCAAATGGTCGGAGTCATTGAAAGAAGAGCCATCAACCCCCTTTTGTTTCTCTGTGGGATATTTTACGACCCCTAAGCTTCAAAGCAGAGGGGAGAAGTCTCTCTGTCTCATGTGAAACTTAACATATGAGGCTAACCAGAGAAACTTCTCTGACAAATAGGAACTTGTGTGATTCAATTGTCCTTTTTTATAAATATATCTAAATATCTAGGTTATATGTTGTCGCTCTTGCCATTTTTAAATCATCTGTAATTGTTAAATAGGCAAGTTAATTCAGGCTTTGTTTGTACTCGTACCGCCGAATGAATCATGTCTTGATGCACTTCAAACCTTAGCATATTTGATATATAAATGTCTGTCTTTACAATTCCTCCTTGTTTATATACATTGTGTGACCATAGAACACTTTCTTTTCATCATGTTATAATTTGGAATGGTATTTTGTAAAGTTGCCAGGAGGTCATAAAGATGCAAATTAGCTGTTGAGTTGACAAAGAACCTCTTCTCTGCTCAACTCTGATTGGTCGATTCAAACTCAGGTGGGCATGCCCTCTCATGAGGTTAAATATCGAGCCTGCTCTGAAAACTTCCTCTCTTCATCTCTTCCTCTCTTCTCTTCTGCGCTAAAACTTGTTTCGTGGCGTCTCTTCGGAGACTGCCCTCTCCCCCCCCACTGGAGGAGAAGAAGGAACAATGGACTCTGCTGCCACGTGGCTAGGCCATGCGGCCAATCACGAGGCCCACAACTTTCGGCAGGACTGCCTTCTGAAACCTTTTGTACAATTCCATCTCTACACGCGCATACGGATATCAGTCCATCACAGAGCTTGCAAGTATCCGTTTCTATTTATAGAATAGCTGCGTTAAGTCTGTGCCTCTTTGTTAAAGATGATTTTTATTGGTGTTCAGAAATCGCTGCCATGCTCTCTCTCTCTCTCTCTCTCTCTCTCTTCTCATTCTTTCTCCCTCCGCGCTTCCTATCGCATTTGTGTTTCATGTATTTGTTTGTTTTATGACGTCGTCATTGTTTTGTTTACCACGTAGAGTAAACAAAGGGTTTAATAAATTTAGGGTTTAATAAACAACCATATATATTCATTTGTGATGGGTTTTCTGTATTCAAGCTCACAAACTTGGTCCCTTTTACTGTTTCGATTTACGCTACCTTTGCTCTAAATCCTGTTTGGTAAAGTCATGTTACTTATGGCCATGAGATAATGTAAAGTATATAATATCATTGAGGCATTTGCTGGACGAATGCATACAAGTATTGTTATGCTTTCTATTACTAATCAGATACCGTAAAATATGTATATTTGATCACGATTATTATACGTATTTTCCTTTGAGCTAAACTAATTCCTTGACTGAAATTGATGTTTTAAATAACTCATTTCATGGATGTGATCTTGAAAGATCTGGTGGAGAACCATATTTGGTGAGCTTTGCTCATCAATATAATAACGTTAGCTAAAACCGCTACAAGATTATAAAAAAGGAAGAAAGAGATGGTTATTTAAAGAACCTTTGACTGGTTCTTTGTTGAACAAAAAATTGTTCTTATATGGCATCGCTGTGAAGAACCCTTGAAGCACCCTTTTTTTAAGTGTATATGACAGAAAAAAATAACCATTATAAAACAACTTTTAATAATAAATGGATCGCTGATGCCACAAGAAATCAATTTTTGTCTAAATCTTTCAGTGTTCTGGCAGCGGTTCATTGTCAATGACAGTATGATAATGATGTGTACAAGGAAACACTAAGGGAGTTTTGTATGATCTCTAATAATAAATTGTAGAAGTCTTCTCTACAAGAAACTGCTGTGCTGAAGTGAGATGAGCATCAGCAGTCGTCGCCCTCTGGGACTGAAGCGGAATGAATTTGAAATGTTTCATTTCCTGTAATGAACATACAATGTTCTAGACCATTTCTTTGGGATATTTTCTCAAAGACTTTTCCTCAAACCAAAGTTTTCCTCTTTATGAAGTTTTTCAGAAGCATTAATGCTCCATGAATACTCCAAGTCGTCACTTGTTTATTGGTTGTTTGATTTGATTGACAGATGTGTTTTTGGGCTGAAGCTGTCTCAGACTCGCCTCATTCAACTCAGTCTCTGTGTTGAGAAACTCTGTCATGAGTTCATAAATAAAGTTTCTTCATACCTGCAAACCAAATGGAAGCTGTTATTAAAAACACTTGATATTTAGGCCTACATCAGTAAATATTTTTCATAATGCTCTCAGCCCCTCGTCACAAACAAACCAAATCATATCTATCAATAAATATCTTATGAGAGTAAAAGTGAATGTGAATTTCATATCAGGTATTGATAGAAAAGTTATAATCACAGTTAAACATAGAATGAAGTAAACTGCTCTATTTGATATATACACCTAGAATTCAATATTTCCCACTTCTCTCTGAAATATCTTAAAGTGGGTCATGACTACTTGGCAACTGAAGATCAAAACGTATTAATGGCTGCAGAACATTTTCAACATTTTAGAACATTTTAACAAGTTTTGTGCCAAAATGTTAGATAAAATGGTTAAAATCCCGTTCTTCACATCTTTGCCTGTCACTGCAAAATGATTATTCAAAATTCAAAATAGGTTGATAACACTGTGTCAGCGTTTTAAGGAAGTACTTAACCTGATAAGAGAATTCAAATACAGACATACCTATTCACTTTAAACTTTACTGAAATGTCAAGTAGATAAAGACAGAAATGGGAAATTAAATGTTTCCCATAAGGCCACAGTGCACACGTTTTCAATTTGCAATAACACGTGGAGTCATTGCTTCACTGGTTTGAGTCTCTCAGTTATGTTTTACTGCTGTTCTGAGGTTGTGTCATCTTTTCAAGAACATTATGGAGATTATTGCTACTGTATGTTGACAAAACTTGCTTGCGCATGTAGACTACCCTACATTATGAAGTGGAAACTTCCAAACATCTACATTTTTTATACTTTAAAATCTTGTTTGCATAAGGTATTATTGTGACAGTGTAAACATCTGTCTGACATGGTTAAGATTGTTAAATGCCAGAAGAATACTGGCATTCATGACAGACTTATAACGCAGTAAGATACACATTTGCATAAAGCATTCAAGCATAATTTAATGAACACAGCAAGCAAATTTTATGTAGTGGGGAAACTAGAAACATTTATAACAGGTGGGGACAAGGATATTTGCCACGTTTTTAAAACAATACAAAACTACTGCTACTCCAAAGTACCCAGTTGATCAACCATCTAAAGCTGATGACTGTAATAAAGGACCTACTTTGGTCAAGAAGCCGTATAAAATAAAATAAGCTCACAAGCAGGGAGGCCTTGCAGTATAGTTTATTATTTAGGTGAATGCTGGATTTTTCTTCTAATGCCTTCTAAATTTCTTTCCTGTAAATTTTGCATTTGGATACAGCTTTTTTTCATTTTAAGACATTGTATACAGTATACAGTAGGTGTATTGTATATGGTAGACAAGTCATGGATGACTTTTTACCTTCAACGAAATTACCAACAAAATGAAAAGGTTCCTCGCTGACTACTATAATATAATAAATAGCATGCTAACAGAGATGTCTGGGTACAGAAGATTTGTTGATCTTCTGTCTACAGCAAGGCAAACCTTATCAGTCCTAGCACAGACGAACACTGAAAATGTCTACACGGGAATCCACCTGTTGAGAATGTTGAACAGTCGCATGATGGCCATGGTGGGTGTTTTTACAGATCCAAGATTTTCTCTTTCAGTTCATCCATAATACAACCTGTCAGGGTCCTGTCCTTCCTATTCGGAGTTTTCGTGTCTTGTGGACAGGGTTGTGACCGTACCATGTCTTGTGTGTGTGTTTCGTCTTGTGTGGAGACATGTGGCGGTTTGTTTTGACATTTCGCCGCGTGTCCTCCTGTCTTTCGTTTAGCTCCGCCCCCTTGTTTCTTCGTTAGTCTCCCATCAGTGTTTGATCTCCCTCACCTGTCCCAATCATCTTCCCGCCAGTTCCCATTATGTTAAGTCTTGTCACCTGTCCTTCACCATCCCTGTCCTATTATCCTTCGTTAGTTTTCCCCTTTATAAGTCCTGTCTTTATTCCCAGTCTTTGTCGGTTCATTGTTGTATCTAGTCTCGCCCTGCGTTACACTCCCTGGTGTTTTGGATTACCCTGTTCCTGTTTCCCGTGCCCTGTCATTGTGGACTTATTATTTGGTTTGGTCTCTTGTTTTGATTTATATCGTGTTTTCCCATCGTGGGTTTTTGTTTCCCTTTTTTATTTACAATAAACCTTTGTTTAACCCTTTCACTGCCTGCACTTGGGTTCTGTCTCTACCGATCGTGACAACAACCAACCAAATGAAAGGGAATAAAGGGTCTAAGTGACAATATTTAAAGGGATAGTTCACTCAAAACAAAAAATCCGTCATCATTTACTCACCTTTGAGTTGTTCTAAATCTGTATATTTCTTTTGTTCTGATTAACACAGAGAAAGATTATGTTTGGTCCAATAACCAAACAGTTATTAGACCCCATTGACTATTATAGTAGAAAAAACTACTTTATAATTTTTTTGTTCTGTTGAACACAAAAGATGATATTTTGAAGAATGTAGGACAGCAAACAGTTCTGGGGCACTTTTGACTACCATTGTAATTTCTCCCACTATGGTAGTCAATGGGGTCCAAGAACTGTTTGGTTACAAGCATTTGTCCAAATATATTTCTCTGTGTTCAACCAAACAAAGAAATTTAAACAGATTTGTAACAAACAGACATTGAGAAATTCATGACAGAATTTTATTTTTGGGTGACCTATCCCTTTAAGTCATAGAAGAAGGAACTACTTCAGTGCTAGTCAACTGGCGGCCCGCCAATCATCTTTTCCTGGCCCGCCTTAACATTTCAAATAAGTGGAGAGACTTTAAGAACGGTGTGCTTTAAATGCACGTCCTCCTGAGATGCTACATCTTTAAAAGTCCAAAACGCTGCTACATTCAAAACTAAAGTAATTCCCGCGGCTCATAATGTTTTACGTCTTATAAAGCGATTTGATCGGTCAGTCCAAGAAACTTAATGTTATTTACAATGTTATAATCAGCAATGCATTGCACAGCCACAGGCAATCGATTTGTGCACGTGATAGGTCGTGTTCTAAAACGCATTTGTGCCCTTGAAAGTAGGCTAACTGTAGGAAGGGTTCACCACGTGAACGGTTGTCTCAGATAAGGGGAAAACGGTGTTGTTTTTATTACTGATTTCATTATGTATAACGGCTATACTTACGAAAAACAGCTGTTCATCTCCCCCCAGAACTCGCACTATACAAAGGCTCTGCCCTATAACTGCGTGGGGCACATGAATGCGATCGGAATTCACCCGAAGATGTGATAATAGCTTTCAGTTTCTTGTACAGATCAATTGACTCGCTTTATAAGACGCTAATTTAACGTCACAAGGGGCAGGGATTACTTTTGTGTTAATGTATTTGCGTTTTTTACTTTTATTGATTTTAACTTTAATTAATTCAACCAAATATCTTCAGAAATATCTTCTTGAGAAAACAATGCCACCCACATCTCGATTTACTGGAGGACTGTGGGTGAGTAAATTAGTAGCAATTTTTGGGTAAAGTAACGCATTAACGAATATAAAATACAATTAAAAAGACAATATCCCTTTTAATTTAATATCATGAAAAGGCACAAATACTGGATGCAATATTTGCGTGCATGTTTTAATCATGGCCTATAAGTAACAGCAACAAAAAAAGTATTAAAGGAACAAAACGCAATAAATAACAGAAGAAATGAGAATATGGTAAAAAACTGGCCCGCATCCTATTTATACTTTTGGAATCTGGCCCTCAAAGAAAAGTAGTTGAAGACCCCTGTTCTAGGTTATCAGAAATGCTAGAGAATTGAAATAATTAAGGCAGAATATCGAGAAACGAGTCTTTAGTAGTTGAAGTTATTGTTCTACCATATTTGTAAAATGGAGGTTGATTTGCAGCTATGATGTGTCATGTCATGTGTAACGTTGTGTGTGGCCTTGAAATTTTAGCATGTCTATGTAATTATGAATAAATGCTTCATGAGACATACAGTGTAGCTTGTGTCCATGCATCAAACTAATTGTTTCTGGCTATTTATGCATCCATGCATAAGTTTAAAGGGGCTAGAAACGTGACAGTTACGAAAAACAGATCCTGCCCCAAAATTACCCCCCTTTAAATATTATCCTGTCATGTGTAACATGTAGTGCGTGTGTGTGGCCTTGAAATTTTAGCATGTCTATGTAATTATGAATAAATGCTTCATGAGACATACAGTGTAGCTTGTGTCCATGCATCAAACTAATTGTTTCTGGCTATATATGCATCCATGCATAAGTTTAAATGGGGTAGAAACGTGACAGTTAGGTAAAACATATCCTGCCCCAAAATTACCCTTACCCACTTTAAATATTATCCTCAACTCAACTCAACTCAACTCAACTTCAACTTTTATTTATATAGTGCTTTTTACAATTTTCATTGGTACAAAGCAGCTTTACATGAAAACATGTTAACTATAAGCAATCCATTACATATCATACATGTACTGACACACACTAACACACACGGACGCACACCAATACCACCATTCAGTGCTCTGCCCTCACATTACTAATACATTTACTCATAGGTTTGCTATATGTCGACATACTGCGAAATAACGCTTCGGGCAGGTTTGAGCCCTGACTTCTGTTCCCCTCTCTCACCTCATATGATTTCCTGTCTGCTATTCACTATCCTATCCAATAAAGGAGCCATCAGAGTAAGTGGTCGGCCAGCCCGCCATAATATGAAAGAAACAACAGCTTCTCTTGTACAGCTGCAGTTGAGTCTCACTTTGCATAAATCCATAAAATCTCGGAAAATACAGACATAATGAGCACACATCAAACACATTCGACTGTCACCGGGCAGCAGATTAAACCTTAGATCAGGGGTCTTCAACTACTTTTCTTTGAGGGCCAGATTCCAAAAGTATAAATAGGATGCGGGCCAGTTTTTTGCGCAAACCGATTGCATGTGGCTGTGCAATGCATTGCTGATTATAACGTTGTAAATAACATTAAGTTTCTTGGACTGACCGATCAAATCGCTTTATAAGACGTAAAACATTATGAGCCGCGGGAATTACTTTCGTTTTGAATGTAGCAGTGTTTTGGACTTTTAAAGATGTAGCGTCTCAGGAGGACGTGCATTTAAAGCACACCGTTCTTAAAGTCTCGCCACTTATTTGAAATGTTAAGGCGGGCCAGGAAAAGATGATTGGCGGGCCGCATTTGGCCCACGGGCCGCCAGTTGACTAGCCCTGCCTTAGATTAATTATTTCAACAGGACCTTGAGCTTTGGTCAGACTGGCCAAAATCCCAATCTTTCAAAAATGGCTCATCCTCGCTGCCACTTCTCGCCTCTACATTTTCCCTTCAGTATTTTTAGAAATGCACACAACTCTCCCATGAGAGATGAAAGAGAGCAGGCCTATATCCTTAGAGCAAAAACATGAGAAAGAGGAGACACTTTCCAAGAGTCATAAAAAATAAGAATATTCACTTGCATGGGCTAGCCCCACTCATAATCTACTTAACACTATTCATGCAGCATCCTTTGGTAAAGGCCTATGTTTGGCTCATCCTGCAGGAAATTCATCTTCATTTCTCATCATTTCATGCAGGGTACATAAGCACTCAGTATCAGAGGTCAGACAGGAAGGGAAGTGATCTGACTTAGAAACGGACTCATTAAATTCTAGAGGACAGATTCACCAAACACACATTTAATTGGGACATTAATCACAGTTACTCATGGACACCCACTATTACCCAAGGAGCTTTTCAACATTTCCAGAGGAACTGATTTGCAATGAATTAACAGCTAAGGTTCTAACAGATTACAAAACTGTTACAAGATTATTTCTCCAAAAAATTGTAAAAAAATATTAAAGATGTCAAAGGGAAATACTAACTAACACATAAACACAAATGATGCTATTGTACAATAACAAACTCATAATCAGATCAAGAATATTTCCGCATGCTTGTCTTTAGTAAACAGAATAAGTAAAATGATCTATGTATGAAAAGAGAACCATAGAGAAAGCAGCCTGTGGCTCTATAAAGCCTCAAAGGAACTCTGTCAGCGAGGATTGCTTTAGGAACCGCTCTGTACTCTCAATCTCATCAGTGTCACTATTCACTATCCTCCCTCTCCTCCTCTACCTTCCTCTCTGTCCCTCCTCTCACATTAAGCGGTAGACCTGTGTGACACTTCAGCTAATGATGAAGCTCTGCAGGACACATTCAATGAAGGAACAGAGAGGGCTGTGGAGGCAAGAGAGAGCTTCCTTATTATCCAAGGTCTCGCCACAGGTCTCATAATGATCGGGGGAAGCAAATGATATTCAACAATGTAGAAACATTTGGTCAATAATAAAATTATCTGATTGGAGTTTAGTGCATATGGTTGCTCAGTATTGTTGTGATGGGTTGCTTCATGAAGATTCTTTCAGAACAGGGGACAATCGTTTCCAAAGTTTTAATTCTTTTTGACATGTCCTGTTTGATGCTAAATGAAAATAAAGTAAAATACCTGCAATTATTTTTAGGCTTTCCCACAGAAAAAGAGTCATGTTGGATACGAGGCTTTCACTTGCACAGACATATACTTTGGTTTTGGCACATTATGTTTGTTTATGTCACAGATACCCAAATACTATAAGTTTACAGTTTATATACCTGTGTGGATGTTAATACACAAACCATTCTCATCATATGACAGCACATTGTTCCTGTTCTTATTAGATTTTTACAACTTCAAAAGTGTACTTACTGCCACCTTCTGTTAGCAAAGATTATTAAAACTAGTTCACAGTTCTTGGACCCCATTGACTACCATAGTAGGAAAAATGACAATGGTAGTCAAAAGTTTGCTGTCTTACATTCTTCCAAATATATTTTTCTGTGTTTGTCAGAACAAAGAAATTTGTGCAGATTTGGAACAACTCGAAGGTGAGTAAATTATGACTGAACTATCCCTTTAAAAAATAATGGGGACATTTTTAACTTCCGAAACCCCATAATGCCGTTATGCCTAATACGCTACAGTATATAGACTGATGTGAATTGCCCAGACACCAAATATACTTCTAAACAATTTAAAAACATGTATAACCATCATTGCTATTCATAGTTTAAGAAAATAAAAATAAGTCATAAAACCAGTCCAAAGCATGAAAATTTACATTTTTATAGAAATTATACATTCGTCATTTAATAATGTATGGGTCTGTAATCTCATACATGGTTAATTGCTAATAATATTACAACCAGACTTTGTGGTTTAGATAACAAATATACAGTATAATGTTTGACTGTATCTGCACATTATTTTCAAACTTAGTGTTTAACGGCAGCAACGCTGCTCAAAATTCAAGTTTAAAGAAGCTCATAGGAAACTAGTATACATTTGGGAACACATTATGCATACAATTAAGATTGATGAAGCCTGCTGGAAAACACTATTTAGAAACCATATGTTTATAAGAGGCCTGTAGAGAGAGATACTGTGGTGTATGAGCTATGAGTTAACAATGCTTATGAATTCAGTAAAAACAGAAACATTGTGTGTCTTAAAATAAAATCACATACTGATACTTTAACATAATCTATGTTTAACAGTGGGAAACAAGGTAAGGAAAATAAGGAAAATGAAAGACCTCCACAGGCCTTGGTAGCTTATTTTTTCAATTAATTAATGGAAGCATCTGTATTAAAATTGACATTGTGCTACACTGCTTCGTTAAAGTGACAGTTACCCCCAAAATAAAAATTCTGTCATCATTTTTTCATGTCATTCAAAACCTGTATATGTGGAACACAAAAGAAGAAATTTTGAGAAATGTCTCAGTGGTTTTGTGTGCAAACAAAGGAAGTCAATGGGGGTCAATGTTGTTTGATTAACAACGTTCTTCAAAATATCTTCTTTTGTGTTTTGCAGAAGAAAGAAATTCATACAGGTATGAAATGACATGAGGGTGAGTAAATGATGAAAGAATTTTGGGTGAACTGTCCCTTTAACCTAGATATAAATGTGATACCAAACTAAACGTATTAAAATTTAATTGAGTGTATCCTGAAATTGAACATCACATGAAGTTATGAAACTTTAGAAGCCAGCAAATTAAACTATACCTCACAAAATAAAAAATACCTAAAGGAATGAAAGATTACATGTTATAATATACGCACAAGAAAGCAACAGAGATTGATGACGTTTTAAGATCTGTAATTGTTCCAATGTTTTTAGATGTTGACATTAGTGTATGGTGTTTTTTGTATTTCTGGAATAATCTTTGTACAGTTGCACCCGTTGGGGGAAAAGAACAATGTAAATGAGAAATTAAGAAAAAGATTGAAACGTCAGCAAGACTTACACCTTTAACTATCCGTTTCATAAAAAGTATAGCCTTTTTTCGAACTTGAGGCAAATGTCTGATATCTTGACACTTTTTCACTGCTGTTAAAGGGTAACCACTATAGTTTGTGTCTACATTTAAAATTCACTGTAATTAACCCCCATCACTTGTGAGATCTTAGTCTAACTGTTTTTGTGTGCGTATGTGATAATTTCTCAGACTGTGTCCAGGGACTGTTGGCTTCAGCAGTCTATAATGAGTCACCAGAGGCTTAATGTGTAATGGAATAAACACTTCAACCTTACATTTGTTCTCTGTAGGCTTACATAACATTTTAACACAAACATCCAGAGACTATTTAAAACCAGAGATACCATTAGAAACTGGATAAAAATAATGATGTTCTGCAGGATAGGTCGAGCTGAAATAGACAAAAAAATGTTGCTTTAGTCACACAGCAAGAATATAAAAATATCCAGCATTGGGCAGAGCTGGCCTACTGTGACATCACTGTAGGCTAAAACCTGAAATTCCGACACTGCTTCTGATTTAGTGTAGTACAAAAACAACATAGAAAACAATTGTTGTAATATGTAGTTAACATCACAGAAAATAGTGGCAGCAGAGAGGAACATGGCACAACAGAAATCCATCTATATTATGTACTGTGTCTAGCCACATTCCTTTGATGTTTGTGTGTGGAAATCTGTGAAGATCATAAATGAAATCAGATAAGATACTGGTGTAAAGGTGTTAATGAAGAGAATACTGACAGTTGAAATGAGCCATAGACGAACACAGAAGTGTAAATTACCAATCTTTGCAAATGCCTGTTTAAAGTGATAGTTCACCTAAAAATAAAAATACTGTCATCATTTACTCACCTTCTTGTCATTTCAGATCTTTACGACTTTCTTCCGCTGAACACAAAAGAAGATATTTTGAAGAATGTTGTTAACTGGACCCCATTCACTTGCATTGGTTCTGTGTCCATGCAATAGAAGTGAACGGGGGCCAGTGACATTCGATTACCAACTTTCTTCAAAATAACTTCTTTTGCGTTCTGCGGAAGATAGAAAGTCATAAAGGTTGGAAATGACAAGAGTGTGAGTAAATGATGACAGAAGTTACATTTTTGGGTGAACTATCACTTTAATGCAAAAAAAAAAACATTCTGGAAAACTTAAGCAAATTGCTCAGAATAAACGTCTTTCTATTGACCAGGTGGGTTTGGACCTCTAAGTCCTCTCTAAACTTCAATTACATGGTAGTGTGCATGAATTAAGACAGGGTGTGAAATAAATTCAAACTGACCTTCTCTTTTACCTTTTGTTGCTGTTGATATTTCTGTCAGCACATGTTTGCTATGCTGTCTCAAAGCCTGTAATACCTTTACATTTACATTTCAAGTGATGCCAAATCCTCTTGCACTCTGGCAGGTTGTCAGCTAAAAACCCGCTCGAGGGAGACTTTGCTATTGTTTTATAGAACCTTTTTTCTCTTGTGCAGAAGATGCAACTCTTAGAAAACATGCTTGAGTAGGAGGAGAGGTTCAAGGTGGCTGTCTTATGTATCATATTAAACATTAAATTGATTAATGCAAAGAACTACAAACTTAAAACATGCGTTTTTTCAAACATATCATCAATTCTCATACTCACCGGCTGAGCCTGGTTTCTCCAGAGGTTTTTTTTCTCCATTTATTCATCATTCGAGTTTGGGTTCCTCGCCACAGCAGTGCAGTGTTGGCTTGCTCACCGGGAGACTGCATTTATTTATTTATTAGATATTATTTATTATAATGATCTTGCTTGGTCTATAAACACCATGCACTGTGCTGTGTTTTACCTTTCTGTGTTTTTCTTATTTGCTCCTGTAAAGCTGCTTTGGAACAATGCACATTGTGAAAAGCGCTATATAAATAAAATTGAATTGAATTGAATATTTGTGATGCCTCTGGCAGGTATTTCAGTCATACAAGATTCCACCTGCTTGAATGGGAGAAGAACAATATCTCTAAAATCATATTTCCGAACAACAATTAAACCTGACATCAACTGTACCAATTTTACACTCAGATCCAGTTAAAAGGTTGGCAAGAATCTCACAACAGTCTGTAGTCTGTAGACAGAGCCCCTGCCTAAGACAATCACCAATCGATCAACCATTGGCTCTTTTTACTGGAAGGCGGAGCTTTCTTTGCTTAGAGCAGCCGTATTGAGCGCTGCACTTTCCCCCATTCATTGTAATACCACGGCAGCATCTTGTTTATATCTTTAATCTTTATTTACGATTAACTACATATGAATTAACTATGAAGTTCTATAACTGTACTTCTGTAGCAGTACAGAAGTGAGTGTGTGGAGACCCGTGCGATTGGACAGCTCTGTCAGCCTTTCTTACATTTTGGAGACATCAATGTGTCCCAGCTAAGCATGTCCTCTTTCCAGTGTAACCGGGTCAAATCCTGCTTACGGCAGCCGGCAAAAAAACACATGAAGAACATGACCTGGCCATTGTGAATATGTACATTTGAAACTAAACCAGAAATGACATAACTGAGTAGGGAAGAACTAACCATTGTAAATCTAGTGCACAAAAACACACAAATGTGATGATAGATGCCTGTCAATGACGCATGGCTTCTTTATTGTGTGATAGAAGATTCTCTGCAGAGGCTTATGATGAGGTAACGCTATTATCAGTAAACTGCAGTACCTTTGTCCTGGTGGAAATAATTAAAGGAGGTTAACGCCACTTCAGCGATGGGTCGTGAGCTTGACAAAGGACTTTGTGGGCGCTAAACACTGCCAGATTATTGTAGAAAATTGGATTTCATGAATAGCTAATGAACACCGCACATATCAGTATTCATTAGATGATGGCCTGTCACAGACGGTTAATGTGTTTAAATAAAGGGTGTAAGTCCTGCTCAGAACCCTTTGGATAAATCTTGTCTTCTGAAAAAAAGTGTTGACTAATGTGAATGCTGCATGTGATGCTGCTGATACCATCTTAATTGATCTGAATGTTCTATCACAAAATGACAAACACTGCTGTTTATTCACAATGATTATCAGATAAAATGTACTTTACTAGTTAATTTATGAATCACATCTGATAAGAAAATGTATGTGATTTCAAAGTGAAATACAATATAATTCTCTAAAACGGATAGATCCAGTGTTTGTAGTTTCCCTTTTTTAACATTTATGGTACATTTAGCAGATTTTTGTGTCAAAGGTCATCAGAATTCTGATTCACCGGTCTGAATTTCATGAGTGCAAAAACCAATCCTTACGCTCATGTCTATGTAGTTGTATAATGACCTCTGATCTATTCTGTATGGAGTGTATGAATCTGCCTGCAGAGATGTACTGGGTAAGTCTAAGTAGGTTGTACGCACACAATTTCACTGGTCGTGTAGAGCTCACTGACCCCAGTAATAGAGAGAGCCCGTCCATAGAAAATTGTCTTACATCCAGAAGCTACAGAGCATAACAAGGTCTGAATGTGTAAAATCTTACCTCAGAGAATTTGTTCCACAAGTCATCTCTCGCTGCATTCCAGTACATGTGCGTCAGAAAGTAATCCTGCCAACAAACATGAACAAAAGTCACATAGTTCGTTTTCAACNTTACAACCAGACTTTGTGGTTTAGATAACAAATATACAGTATAATGTTTGACTGTATCTGCACATTATTTTCAAACTTAGTGTTTAACGGCAGCAACGCTGCTCAAAATTCAAGTTTAAAGAAGCTCATAGGAAACTAGTATACATTTGGGAACACATTATGCATACAATTAAGATTGATGAAGCCTGCTGGAAAACACTATTTAGAAACCATATGTTTATAAGAGGCCTGTAGAGAGAGATACTGTGGTGTATGAGCTATGAGTTAACAATGCTTATGAATTCAGTAAAAACAGAAACATTGTGTGTCTTAAAATAAAATCACATACTGATACTTTAACATAATCTATGTTTAACAGTGGGAAACAAGGTAAGGAAAATAAGGAAAATGAAAGACCTCCACAGGCCTTGGTAGCTTATTTTTTCAATTAATTAATGGAAGCATCTGTATTAAAATTGACATTGTGCTACACTGCTTCGTTAAAGTGACAGTTACCCCCAAAATAAAAATTCTGTCATCATTTTTTCATGTCATTCAAAACCTGTATATGTGGAACACAAAAGAAGAAATTTTGAGAAATGTCTCAGTGGTTTTGTGTGCAAACAAAGGAAGTCAATGGGGGTCAATGTTGTTTGATTAACAACGTTCTTCAAAATATCTTCTTTTGTGTTTTGCAGAAGAAAGAAATTCATACAGGTATGAAATGACATGAGGGTGAGTAAATGATGAAAGAATTTTGGGTGAACTGTCCCTTTAACCTAGATATAAATGTGATACCAAACTAAACGTATTAAAATTTAATTGAGTGTATCCTGAAATTGAACATCACATGAAGTTATGAAACTTTAGAAGCCAGCAAATTAAACTATACCTCACAAAATAAAAAATACCTAAAGGAATGAAAGATTACATGTTATAATATACGCACAAGAAAGCAACAGAGATTGATGACGTTTTAAGATCTGTAATTGTTCCAATGTTTTTAGATGTTGACATTAGTGTATGGTGTTTTTTGTATTTCTGGAATAATCTTTGTACAGTTGCACCCGTTGGGGGAAAAGAACAATGTAAATGAGAAATTAAGAAAAAGATTGAAACGTCAGCAAGACTTACACCTTTAACTATCCGTTTCATAAAAAGTATAGCCTTTTTTCGAACTTGAGGCAAATGTCTGATATCTTGACACTTTTTCACTGCTGTTAAAGGGTAACCACTATAGTTTGTGTCTACATTTAAAATTCACTGTAATTAACCCCCATCACTTGTGAGATCTTAGTCTAACTGTTTTTGTGTGCGTATGTGATAATTTCTCAGACTGTGTCCAGGGACTGTTGGCTTCAGCAGTCTATAATGAGTCACCAGAGGCTTAATGTGTAATGGAATAAACACTTCAACCTTACATTTGTTCTCTGTAGGCTTACATAACATTTTAACACAAACATCCAGAGACTATTTAAAACCAGAGATACCATTAGAAACTGGATAAAAATAATGATGTTCTGCAGGATAGGTCGAGCTGAAATAGACAAAAAAATGTTGCTTTAGTCACACAGCAAGAATATAAAAATATCCAGCATTGGGCAGAGCTGGCCTACTGTGACATCACTGTAGGCTAAAACCTGAAATTCCGACACTGCTTCTGATTTAGTGTAGTACAAAAACAACATAGAAAACAATTGTTGTAATATGTAGTTAACATCACAGAAAATAGTGGCAGCAGAGAGGAACATGGCACAACAGAAATCCATCTATATTATGTACTGTGTCTAGCCACATTCCTTTGATGTTTGTGTGTGGAAATCTGTGAAGATCATAAATGAAATCAGATAAGATACTGGTGTAAAGGTGTTAATGAAGAGAATACTGACAGTTGAAATGAGCCATAGACGAACACAGAAGTGTAAATTACCAATCTTTGCAAATGCCTGTTTAAAGTGATAGTTCACCTAAAAATAAAAATACTGTCATCATTTACTCACCTTCTTGTCATTTCAGATCTTTACGACTTTCTTCCGCTGAACACAAAAGAAGATATTTTGAAGAATGTTGTTAACTGGACCCCATTCACTTGCATTGGTTCTGTGTCCATGCAATAGAAGTGAACGGGGGCCAGTGACATTCGATTACCAACTTTCTTCAAAATAACTTCTTTTGCGTTCTGCGGAAGATAGAAAGTCATAAAGGTTGGAAATGACAAGAGTGTGAGTAAATGATGACAGAAGTTACATTTTTGGGTGAACTATCACTTTAATGCAAAAAAAAAAACATTCTGGAAAACTTAAGCAAATTGGCTCAGAATAAACGTCTTTCTATTGACCAGGTGGGTTTGGACCTCTAAGTCCTCTCTAAACTTCAATTACATGGTAGTGTGCATGAATTAAGACAGGGTGTGAAATAAATTCAAACTGACCTTCTCTTTTACCTTTTGTTGCTGTTGATATTTCTGTCAGCACATGTTTGCTATGCTGTCTCAAAGCCTGTAATACCTTTACATTTACATTTCAAGTGATGCCAAATCCTCTTGCACTCTGGCAGGTTGTCAGCTAAAAACCCGCTCGAGGGAGACTTTGCTATTGTTTTATAGAACCTTTTTTCTCTTGTGCAGAAGATGCAACTCTTAGAAAACATGCTTGAGTAGGAGGAGAGGTTCAAGGTGGCTGTCTTATGTATCATATTAAACATTAAATTGATTAATGCAAAGAACTACAAACTTAAAACATGCGTTTTTTCAAACATATCATCAATTCTCATACTCACCGGCTGAGCCTGGTTTCTCCAGAGGTTTTTTTTCTCCATTTATTCATCATTCGAGTTTGGGTTCCTCGCCACAGCAGTGCAGTGTTGGCTTGCTCACCGGGAGACTGCATTTATTTATTAGATATTATTTATTATAATGATCTTGCTTGGTCTATAAACACCATGCACTGTGCTGTGTTTTACCTTTCTGTGTTTTTCTTATTTGCTCCTGTAAAGCTGCTTTGGAACAATGCACATTGTGAAAAGCGCTATATAAATAAAATTGAATTGAATTGAATATTTGTGATGCCTCTGGCAGGTATTTCAGTCATACAAGATTCCACCTGCTTGAATGGGAGAAGAACAATATCTCTAAAATCATATTTCCGAACAACAATTAAACCTGACATCAACTGTACCAATTTTACACTCAGATCCAGTTAAAAGGTTGGCAAGAATCTCACAACAGTCTGTAGTCTGTAGACAGAGCCCCTGCCTAAGACAATCACCAATCGATCAACCATTGGCTCTTTTTACTGGAAGGCGGAGCTTTCTTTGCTTAGAGCAGCCGTATTGAGCGCTGCACTTTCCCCCATTCATTGTAATACCACGGCAGCATCTTGTTTTAACAATTTTTTAACATTTATGGTACATTTAGCAGATTTTTGTGTCAAAGGTCATCAGAATTCTGATTCACCGGTCTGAATTTCATGAGTGCAAAAACCAATCCTTACGCTCATGTCTATGTAGTTGTATAATGATCTCTGATCTATTCTGTATGGAGTGTATGAATCTGCCTGCAGAGATGTACTGGGTAAGTCTAAGTAGGTTGTACGCACACAATTTCACTGGTCGTGTAGAGCTCACTGACCCCAGTAATAGAGAGAGCCCGTCCATAGAAAATTGTCTTACATCCAGAAGCTACAGAGCATAACAAGGTCTGAATGTGTAAAATCTTACCTCAGAGAATTTGTTCCACAAGTCATCTCTCGCTGCATTCCAGTACATGTGCGTCAGAAAGTAATCCTGCCAACAAACATGAACAAAAGTCACATAGTTCGTTTTCAACTTTTTGTTTTCAACCTTTGGAAAAGGAGGAATTAAATATTGCATATGACTTTTGAATGACTACATGAATTCACACAATAAGAATCCCAATCCTCACAAGTCTACTGTAATATATGCAAATAAGTACCAGCTGTTTGGGTGTGATTGGCTGTCAGTTCAAGCGTCATAAGGAGGCCAATTAGAGGCTAATTATGTTGTTCACCTCGATGCTGCATCAGCGTGTCAAACAGTGAGAGACTGTAAAATCACAATGTTGATGGCAACATTTTAAATGCTCAAAAAACTATACTCGATTACTTTTTTCCGTTAGGAATTATGCACAGATATGTGGGTGTTCTGTAATGTTGTGTGCTGCTGAAGCTTGGAACCCATGGTTATTTAGTTCACTGCACTCAAAAAAATGTTCATGGGCATTCTTTGGATGAGCATAAATAGTTCATTTTAGATAATTTACAATACTATACATTACATAAACAGACGTCCTTTTGTTTCTTTGAAGAAATGTAAATTGTCGAGGTTGTACATGTAATGAGAGTAAAGTTACTTGGATGAACGTGTGGAATTTGAGGTTGTTCCCCAAACCCCTAGGCATTAAATTTGATTACCATAAAGTGTCCATTTTAGATCAATTAAAATATTACACATTTATAAACAGATGTATTTTTATTTCCTTGAAGAAATGTAAATTGTCCTGGTTGTACATGAAATAAGAGTAAAGGTGCTTAAACTAATGATTAAAAATTGAATTGGTTTCCTGATCTATGGAGCCAGAATTATCTGAATTGTTATCTGATTGTTGAAGTGTAAAATTTCTCTATTTGCAATGATTGTGTTGTGAGAGGTGGAATGGTGCTGTAGTGTGTTGTAACTCTCGAAGTTAAATTTATGAAATTAAAATGATTTTTTTTATTGTATTGCTATTGTTTTTGTTGTTTATATATTACATATTCATACAGATTATAAAATAAGCACAATCTTGCAGTAGTGTAATACAAAAGCAAAAAATACTTATAATGCGTAAGTTGGTATATTTTGTGTATATATTTTATGGTGTATTATATGTTGGTATATTTTGTGGTAAAAAACAGTGACCATTTTGTCTTAACTTACTTGAAAGTTACATTGATTTAAGAAAAACACTTTAGTTTAATGTAATGCAGATACATTTGATTTGTCAATGTAATATAGGAAAATCACATTTGTTTAATGTAGTAATTCAGTTTTATTACACCCAACAGACATAATTAGATATAGTTATATCAATGTAATACTTTTATGTGGAAACTTTGCCACACAAATAAATTACGTTCAACTAATGAGGTTTTTTATTACTCTATGAACATGATTATATATAGTTATAGAAATGTAGAACTTCTGAATGGAAATTTGCCACATGATTAAATTACATTTAACTAATGAGGGTTTTTTTTTACTCACTGAACATGATTATATATAGTTATAGAAATGTACAAATTTCATGTCGAAATTTGCCACATGAATAAATTACGTTCAACTGATGAGACATTTTCGGTGTCATGGCTCTGCTTCATTTAGTCATGTTTTCCTTGGTCCTGTAGCAGAGTCATGACAAAGCCTTTGGTTATGTGTGGAGAGAAACATATTATTGTCCTTTTGACAATAATATACGTTCTCTCCGGTGTCTCGTCTTCTAGCCCCGCCCTCTCGTTACCTCGTTAGCTTCTCCTTAGTGTTTGATCCCTGTCACCTGCCCGTCACCCTCCCTGTGTTATCATCCCTCGTTTGTTTTCCCCTTTATAAACCCTGTATATTCCTAGTCCTGTGTCGGTTCATTGTTTCCTGTTTCCTGTTTGCTGTTCGTTCGTGTAGTTCTCGGTTTCATGCCCTACCTTGCCTGTTTTGTAAGTTTGGTTTTGTTTATGATTTGTAGTTCTCGTTTTGACCCTTGTGGGAAGTTTTTTGTTTATCGTTTGAAATCTCTCTTTGTTATAGTGTTTTGTCTCCCCATTGTGGGTTTTTGTTTTGTTATCTGTAAATAAAGTGTTTTGTTAACCTCTTCACTGCCTGCCTGAGCTTGGGTTCTCTTTCACCAAGATCGTGACAGAATACACGAGCCATCACTGAACCCAGCAGGTAGCATGAGCACCGGGCGGTCCCACCTAGCTCGCCTCCTCTGCGGACTTCGCCAGGGGAACGAGAGCGTGGATGAGTACGTGGACAGGTTCCTGGACGTCGCCGAGAATGGCATCTTCGGGGAGGAGGAGCTCGCGGTGCTATTTAACTCCGGTCTCAGGGACCCACTTTCGCGGGCGGAGATGTGGGCGTTGAGGCCTTTGGACTTCGACGCCATGTGGATGTCCGCCGCGGAACGATTGGAGTCCACGGCCTCAGCAATTACCAGCTACCCATCTCCGCTGGTCACAATTCCTGAGTGTGGTTCCCTGCAGATCGGGGTTGTGGGCACCGCCACTCCATCCTTCCCACTCTCGGCAGCCTCTCCACCATCCACCAGCCTCGTTGGCAAGCGGGGGAGGCGAGCATCCTGGGAGTCCACCTCCGAGGAGTCCCAGCCGGAACCAGCCATGCCTTCTACATCCTTCCTTCAGCCGACCTCCAGGCGGGTGGCTCGGCTGAAGAAGAAGAGGCAGCGGCGGGCAGCGCAGGCTCCTTCCAGTCCGGTGTCCAGTCTTGTGTCCAGTCCGGTGCAGCCGGTATCCAGTCCGCCTTCCAGCCGGCGTCAAGCCCTGTCCAGCCGGCCTTCCAGCCGGCGTCAAGCCCTGTCCAGCCGGCCTTCCAGCCGGCGTCAAGCCCTGTCCAGCCGGCCTTCCAGCCGGCGTCAAGCCCTGTCCAGCCGGCCTTCCAGCCGGCGTCAAGCCCTGTCCAGCCGGCCCCTGGGAAACTGCCAGGGCCAAAGACTGTCCCCCCCAGGACTCCCCCAGGACTCCGCGCCCTCGAGTGCAGCCGGGGACTGGGACTTCTCCCCACCTCCCTTTTGGACTGCCCCCTATGGGCCCTTGTTTGGCCCCACCCCCCTCCCATGTTTGTTGTTTTTATTGGCTCACCCTAGTGTTCTTATACAGATTTTATTGAATTGAAGTATTTTGGTTTGCTGTCTAAACCAATATGGTTCGTGCTGCCTCATTCTTTAATAACAGCCTCTTTGCAAAGCCTGAATATATTGTGACAGATCCATTAAACAATCAGTGCTGAAATGTGATGTTTATGGTTTAAAGATTGAACTGAAATGATCAGGGACGTTATTAAGAATACATTTCTGACACAAATTATGGGATCCTTCAAAACATCAACACGTTTTTATATCTAGCTCTTTTTTGTGTTTACATCTTTTACGTCACAGTGATGTGATCCAGAAATGTTTTACTCAACAACCATGGATTAGTTTCTACAGAAGAAATAAAGACATGGACGTATTGGATGACATGAGGGTGAGTGAATAATCAAATTTAATTCTGAAGTGAACTTCTCTAACTAATCTTTTTTGTGTCACGTAAAATCACAACTTTTTAGAGTGATAATGAGCCTATTATATAGTGAACCTCTTGGAATGCACTTTTAACTAGTCAATGTGGATTATGAATAGAGGAAAGGAGGTCTGAGGTTTCACTGGGTTTGTCGGGTAATCATCCTCTGGGTTTGGGGGATAAATGATTATAGAAATAAATAGCATATTTATACTTACCTTTCCTTGCTATTATCAGAGAGACATGTCATGAGTTGTGTGTCCCACTTTCATCACATCCATTATCCTGGGTGAAAGATGCATTTTGGTGAGGTGCTGCTACATCTCCTTTTTGTCCTGCTAAAAGCTGGACGAGAGTCAATGGTTGACCACTCTTTGTTGCAGGATTTAGGCCAATGTATCTGAGGTCTTCTTCCATCCATTTTCCTTTCTACTGCTTTCTGCGGCTGGGCAGTCTCCGGGCAACTGATTGCTGGTAAGTTTATGCCTGGTAGGGCTTCGTCTGGGGTTCTGATACCCCGTGGGCTTTGGTGCTTGTCCCGCCACTGGGCTTCACCCGACTGATTTGCCCTACCTCTTGTGAAGTATTGGTCAATGCGAGGCCCCTGACTAAGCTCTCTCAGGCACTTCTTCCTGCCCTGATGGATTTTAAGACCTTCCTCTGATGTTACCTTTGTCCAGCCGCAAATGCATCTCTGTAGTTTCTGTCGTGTTGTTCCAACTTCTGCTGTGCTGATCTCCTGGTTCTTTGTCATTTCCATTCCTGTTGCTAAGTGATCCGTCCATGAGTCTTCTAGCACCCCGCTCTCGCAGACTCCAGGGGTATTCTTCCTCTTGTGTTTTTCGTAGCCATAGATGGGTGGACCCATTATGTTTTATGGTAACGGATACTGCCGACATGGTTAGCTATCCCATGTCTGCCCGGTGGGGTCTATTCCCTCCTGCCAGCAGTCTCTCCAGGCTGTCACCAGGTCTTTCCCTGGTTGTTAGCTGCCCTTTCACAGCAGTCACTGGTTTTAACCAGATTGTTCAGATTCACTTAATAGGACTAGGTGTTATAATCACACTATTTTAGCGCTGTTGAATGTTTTATTGTATTTTAATTGTAAAATTACACAATTCATTAATATTATAACAAATATAACAATTAATATTGTGTTTTAATTCAATTAAAACTACTTAAAAGTTATAGATTCTTTGCGGAGGTCTACTGGAAGTTAAGTTTCAGCCACATAACATTTGTTTATGATGCCGCCGCTGAAACCACCTATAGCAGCCGGCGAGGTTTTGGATCCCATTGAGATAATTGTGTATGCAATTCATTTACACTGTAATTTGCTTTGGCTAGTTACTCTGCTCAAAAACAGATACCAGAACTGAACATCAATTAATCAGAAATTACCACCACATTTGTATTCCGTTCACGATGCCTGATTTCAAAATTGCTTACAAAAGGGAACCAGAAGATTGATCGCTTTCATTGTCTAAATCCCTCGGAGCTAAAACGTGAGTTTTCAACAAACATCTTTATCACAAGCAAAGCAGATCATAAATAATTCATTCATCATCCTCCTAAATGAGTTCCCTCAAAAACGTTAGAAGGAGAAATATGTGAACAATTTTCCTGCACATCAAAGTAATTTTGAGGCAATGGAGGTGGATTGTTTGGTGGGGTGTTGATCTGTTCTTCCCATTAATCCGAGACAGACAGACTTTTCATAAGACGAAAGACAGACGAAGTGAGACAAGCAGCTCAATGCAATGAAAATGAGATATAGCAGTCAATCCAGCCACTACTTCCGCGCCTACAGAGATATTTATAGGTCAGACACTATTTTTATTTCCAGTAGGAATTAATATGTCATCACCAGCCCACAGATGCACTGAAAATCATACACAGAGAGAGAAAGATGGTTAACGGTGGTCAGAATGCTGACAACAGCGTGACTGCTGGTTAAGCATTCTGAACACAGATCGGTCTGTCGGTCTTTAATTATGCAGATAAAAAGAGGGCAACTATTGTCCAATGACATTATCCAGCATATGGATCAGAGCGGCTCCTGGATTCTGTTCACATATAGATGTCCCAGAGCCAGGACAGTCATTTCAACAGCTAACAAAGGTGATATAATAGATTTTTATAATACAATTTTTATTTATTTTCTATTTCAAGCGGATATTTGGATGTTGTCTTAAAAGTGATAGTTCACCCAAAAATAAAAATTCTGTCATCATTTACTTACCCCTTTGTCATTTCAAACCTGTATGACTTTCTTCCGCAGAACACAAAATAAGGTATTTTGAAAAATGTTGTTAACTGGACCCCATTCACTTGTATTGGTTTTGTGTCGATACAAAAGAAGTGAATGGGGTCCAGTGCTGTTTGGTTACCGACTTTCTTCAAAATATCTTCTTTTGCGTTCTGCAGTTATAAAGCTTTGAAATGACAAGAGAGTGATTAAATTATAACAGAATTTTCATTTTTGGGTAAACTATCACTTTAATGATGACAGAGCTTTAATGATGACAGATCTCTTCAGTCTCCACATCTCATCACCCACAAATTGTGTGATGTGACACTTCCTGTTAGTGCTGCAAGACTTGTGATGTGTTGTGTGATATCAAAGTCCACAGAGTGAAAGGAGGAGGTGATGCATCGCTGCTGGCTGTCAAGAACACAACACTGTGACTGACAGAGTTCATAAAATCACAGAACCGTGAGAGAAAAAGTGAAGGCAAGGAGGCCCCCTGCAAGCACCAATCCCAACCCAGCTCTGGAATGACTGACAGATGACATTGCTATAGGTGAAGGAAGCGTTTAAGCATGAGAGAAACCAAAGTCAATATATGTGGCTTCAATCACTTCCTGAGAAATTGGATGAGAACTAGCCAAACAGTCCAATAACATCACCTCTTGTAGAACATTGGTCAGAAATCTCCGTTTCTGCTGTGTACGAGAGACATTTGGACTGCTTAATTAGTCTTTTTATACTCTTACAAATCTTTTTTTTTAAAACGTGGCAATCCGCATATCAGAATAGATTAATAAATATATGAATTATATATGAAAGCATTACACTGAGGATCCATACATTGCCGGGTGTTATAAAAAGTTGGCTTTAATTCTTTAAATTCTTTATTACACCTACATTCTCAGAGCTATTATGAATAATTCACGCTCATTAAAGCTTTGGCAGCTTGATTAAAAATCCTATTTAAGACATTAATCCAACAGAGCAGCACATAACAATGGGATTCAGGCTCAAACAAATAACATACTGAAAATCATTTCAGTAACAAATTTCAATTAAAACTGTATGCTCTGTATTATGTCAACACAATAGGACAAAAGGATCTCTATGACTCTATTGAGCAAACCTTCAAACATATAAACCAAACAAAACCTGACCTCATCGTGCACAGGTAAAACTAAAACCGTAAAGTAGCCAAGTATATACGTGAACCAGTTTCTGTTTGTACAATGACACATCAAAATTAAATCCAGGTGTGTGTGCGAATATTTTACCAGACTATTCCATCCCACATTACAGGGTTCAGATAAAAGCATACAGGTAAATAAACAGTTTGATGAATTTAAAATAAACGACCTCTTTTCTTGATATTGATCCACTTTCTATTAACTAACTCTAGTGGGTAATGAAGGGTGACATTTACTACAATGGAATCTACAATCATTGGTTAATTTCTAGGTGACATCACATAAATAAAAAAGGAAACACACTGCAACTGCTCTACAGAGTGCATTTCGGAAATATGTTATCTCCTTCGGCAAATAAGTGCGACTGTGTCAGCCTCGTAGTGCTTCGAAAGGGAGGAGGGAGAGGTGGAGTGCGCCGTTGGATGCAATTCGCAACCTCACCGCTAGATGTCACTAAATTCATACACTGGACCTTTAATGGACTGTAGCAATAATATTTCCTTCTTATTTAACTGTAGGAAAATTGTGGTGGAAGAAGTGACTTTTTAAGTCAACGTGAATAGGAAAGAGTGCAGAAGAGTGAGTAAGATGAGGCAGAGCTGATTTTATGGAAGTTATGAAAATTAGGGCAGATGAAGAGCTTCCATCTGGTCCACATTTGCCATTATCAAGGTGTTTTTACAACCAATGATTAATTTAGACACACTTACCATTATCATCATAACATCTTTACTTCCTGCAAGGCACCTGACAGCCTATTTGTCTTTAAACAAAACAGGCTATATTACTAAAATGTATGCCATGTAAATTTCTTTTACCATAAATCTTGAGAGAGTTCATGTCTGACCATAAATAGCCTAACAACTGAAATCACACCCTTTCACTTATTTAAAATGCCGCTAATTACATTAACACATTTCACGTTTACATTTTCGCAATCAACAGACAGGTTAAATGACTTACAGTGTATTTATGTCAAGGATCTACATAGTATCAGTACATACCCCTAGGATATACAGCTAATGAAAAAAGACACATTGGGGGTACAGGAAAGCTACAAAAAACATATGATTTTGTATGTGTGCGCCATGCATTGAAAGGAGAGTTCACCCAAGAATAAAATCATTGTTTATCATCGTTTATTCACCCTCATGCTGTTCATAACCTGGCTGAATATGACTTTCTTCTGTGTTTTGAGAAATGTCTCAATACACTGTAAAAAAAATCTTTGCTGCCTTAAAAATGTAAGTACAATCAACTTGGCTTTTTGTTCAACTTACTTTTTGGCCAGCAGTGAGTTGATATAACTCAAAATAAGTTGAAATTGCTTGACCTATTTTGTTTATGACATAATGTAAAGCCAAGTTAATTGTACTTAAAATTTAAAGGCAGCAAAGATTTTTTGACAAAGAATGGTTGTTGGGGCCAATGCTGTTTGGGTAACAACATTCTTAAAAAGATCCTCTTTTGTGTTCTGCAGAAGTCATGATTTTTATTTTTGGGTAAACTATCCCTTGAAATCCCTAAAGTTGATCAATTTTAAGCTTCAGTATATCACGCCTCCCTACAAATACTGTATCTGCGTGTCTGTCTGCTTTGTGCAATGCATTAAATGTTTTAAAAGATGATTTTTTGTATGTAGTTAATGATAATGTAATGAAATCAACTTCAGTTCACTAGAACAGTGAATTTCAATAGAGAGCAGAACAGTGAAATCCTGAACATTGTCAGTGAGAGTAATAGCGAAACAGGCATTGTACAGCCTACGCTTCATGAACAGATTAACTAAACATTTTGCAGGAAGAACTTATTGTATACTGCAGAATATAATGGACATTTCCTTAGTAAAAATCTTAAACGGCATTATAAAAAACCTTTGAAGTAAAAAAACTAAAACTAAAGCTGAGTTGCTCTGATGAGTCATAATGGACACTGACATCTCATAACTGCAAAACAACCTGAAGTCCTCAACCAAACTGAAACACTTGTATTAAAATGCCTGAATAACTGAATGTGAATGTTCTTTTCTGACATTTAGGGAATGAGGGTCAGACAAGGTCTTTGCTGCAAGTTTGTGTTTGGGGTAAAAGGCTTTGAAACTGGAAAACCTCAGAATATAAATGTAGCCCTATATACATGCATTCTAGTACATGCTCATGTGTTAAATGGCTCATGTAATTATATTTTAATGTGACAAGTTAAACATTTATTGACTTTATAGTGTACTGTAGAGCAATCTGTAGTGAACTCGTTAAAAATAAAAATGGTTACAATGGTTAAAAATGGTTAAAATGTTTGACAATAGACATAACGTTTTAAGAACTAGCAGAAACTTTTACAATGGTGGCTGGAGAGAATTGTTGATCATTTAGCCACAATCCACAGTCATATGATATTAAAATTATGCAGAATGGAGAGAAAGAGGGTAGTGCCTCTGGAGAAAAAGGTGCTTTGCTGCCCCATAGAGAATGATGAATAAACCTATACAATAACACTACAGAGTAACAAACAGCCCGTCATCCGGTTATCAATTCTCAGCAGGTACAAACGTGATTAATTAGATGCCGGCACTTTGCCTGCGGTCTGAATTATTAGTGCACAGACAGACCTTTTAATATATGGGAGAATAAGACCTGGATTAGGGTTGAATTAATGCATTTTAATAAATAGACTAATCAATATGTCAGATTAGTTCAAGCCCCACCCACTCTGATTTGGCAGCTGCACTAATTAATGCTGGAAAACTATTAGCAGTTTTCCAATAAACTATGGAAGTGTGAAGGGTGTGAGATTGAAATCTGAAGTGATGATGTGTATGTGATTAAAAAACAATCTGGATAGAAAAAAAAACATACAGTACATGAGCAGAACTCTCAAGAGAGCTGTGGCAAGTGTGAAAACAGCATGAAGTGGAATTCTTATTTCATTAGCAAGCAAGCACTATATAGCATTATATACATTGGTCTATGATGTATGGTATGAACTCATTAATTTTAGCTCTAAAAATATGAAATGTTTCTTATTGCTGTTTCTCAAACAATATGAGTTTTACTGTACATTGCTGATGCAGTATTACCCATAGCAGAATAAGAATAAAAGAGCTAATTATTTTCCTTACTTTCATGCAGTTTGAGAACAACACAAGCAACCTTAAACACAAAGCAGGGCTGCAATTCAGCAACACACGAGGAGATGAATCCAGAACAATACTGCTGATTGCACAGCATCAACAAGAGCAGACATAATCCACCATAACAAAAGCCAGTAAAATCCAAGCTTCTCGGCCAAATACGAGTATCAAACAAAAGCTGGTGAAAAATTAGCATTTGCATGGAGTATCAATAATGTTAATATAGATGTAAGCATAAACATAAAATAAACATAATATAGGTAACATACCATATTAGAATCTATTCACTGGCCTGGCGTTAAAACAGATATAAATCACAGTGTTCACATTCCTGTGAATCATCTTCAGTTTGGCTAATTTCAAGTAAGTGCATGTGTTGAGGCCACGAGGAACACTTAAAGGGATACTTCACCCAAAAACAAAAATTCTGTCATCATTTACTCACCTTCGAGTTGTTCCAAATCAAATCTGTATAAATTTATTTCTGATGAACACAGAGAAAGATGTTTGGAAGAATGTTTATAACCAGACAGATTTCCCCCCCCATTGACTACCATAGTAGGTAAAAATACAATGGTTAGTCAAAAGTGCACCAGAACTGTTTGCTGTCCAACAATCTTCAAAATGTCTTTTGTGTCCAACAGAACAAAAAAAATGATCAAGTAATTTTTCCTACTATTGGAGTCAATGGGGTGGGGGGGGGTTGGGTGGGTTGGGGGTGCAAGATATGTTTGGTTATAAGTATTCTTCGACATATCTTTCGTCTGTGAACATAGAGCTACTGTGACTTGCCAAAAAGCTCCAGTTTTGTCTCATCTGTCCAAAGGACATTCTCCCAGGAGGATTGTGGCTTGTCAATATGAATTTTAGCAAATTCCAGTCTGGAGTTTTTTTGTTTTTCTTTCAAAAGTGTTCTTTCATGGAAAGTGTTGTGTACGCAAGGTCGAAGAGGTGCGCCTTTAATCTAGACTTAAACTGACAGAGTGTGTCTGCCTCCCGCACACTATTCGGAAGACTATTCCAAAATTTGGGCGCCATGTAGGAAAAGGGTCTACCACCTGCACTCGATTTTGAAACTCTAGGTATTACCAACTGTCCAGAGCCCAAAGAGCGTAGTGAACGTGGGGGACTGTATAGTAGTAGAAGCTCACTCAGGTACTGTGGAGCTAAACCGTGTAGGGCCTTAAAGGTAGTCAGTAAGATTTTAAAGTTAATACGTTGCTCAATCTTTAACCAGTGCAATGTTGAAAGGACCGGGCTAATATGCTCATACTTTTTTGTTTGTGTAAGAACTCTAGCTGTCGCGTTTTGAACTAGTTGGAATTTTTGTAATAAACATACAGGGCAACCACCAGTAGTGCATTAAAATAATCTAGCCTTGACGTCATTAATGCGTGAATGAACTTTTCTGCATTTGATCGTGACATCAAATTACGTAATTCAGATATGTTCTTAAAACAAAAAAAAAAACACGGTTTTGCAGGTGTTGGCAAAGTGGTTTTCAAATGACAGATTACTGTCGAATGAAATGCCCTGATTCCCTTCTCACGATGAGGGTTTTATTGAGCATCCATCAATAGTCAAGTAGTATTCGTGGTGGTTATGTTTGGCGATCCGTTTTGTCCGAGTTCAACAATAAAAAGTTGCCTGCTGGTGAACTGCTGTGTTTTGTGAGGCCTCGAGGAAATGTAAAGTTGAGTATCATCAGCATAGCAGTGTAAACTTACTCCGTGTCTCTTAATTATACCTCCTAGTGGTAGCATGGACAGTGCGATGAGCAGAGGCCCTAAGACTGAGCCCTGTTTCACACCGTACTGGACAAGTGATTTGCTTGACACCTCATTGTTTATTGCTACAAACTGAAAACGGTTAGATAGGTATGAACGAAACCATTTTAATGCCATTTCACTAACGCCAATATCATTTTCAAGTCTATGTAAAAGTATGCTGTGGTCAATGGTGTCAAAAGCGGCACTAAGATCTAACAGCACAAGTAACGAGATGCAGCCACGATCAGATGCCGAAAGCAAATCGTTTGTTACTCTGATCGGAGCAGTCTCTGTATTGTGATGTGCTGTAAATCCTGACTGGAATTCTACACAGATGTCATTCCTTTGGAGGACGGAACACAGGTGTGATCAAACGATCTTTTCAAGTACTTTAGAAATGAAAGGTAGATTCGATATGGGTCTATAGTTAGCCAAGGCACTAGGGTCGATTTGAGTTTTTTTGACAAGGGGCCTAATAACAGCAACCTTATATGCTTTAGGGACATATCCTAACGACACAGACGAGTTCATAATACGAAGCAGAGGATCTATAATTTCAGGGAGCATCTCTTTCAATAGACTAGTAGTAGGTATAGGATCTAGCATGCATGTTGTTAAATTAGATGATCTAAAGATTTTAGACAATTCATCCTGACCAACTGTAGAGAATAATTGCAGTTGCTCCTTGGGGGAGCTGATAATTATAGTCTGATCAGCTTGTGTCGCCACTTGTTGCTTAGCTGCAATCTTTACTCTAATATTATCAATTTCACTTGGAAAGAAGTTCATAAAGTCGTCACAACTATTCTGATGTCCAACATCTGAAGATGCTGATGACTCCTTTTTTGTTAATTTAGCCACTGTGTTAAATTAAAACCTAGGGTTGTGCTGATTTTCTTCTATTATTGATGAAAAGTAGGCAAATCTAGAAGTTTTAGGGCTTCCTGTGTGTTAAGATATTGTCCTACCATGCTTTGCGAAATACCGCTAATTTTGTTTTCTTAAAGTTACGCTCCATTTTCCGGGCTGCTCTCTTAAGGGCGTGCGTGTGCTAATTATACCACGGTGTTGGACTGCTATCTTTAATTTTCTTTAGGCGCAAAGGAGCAACTGTGTTTAGTGTTTCAGAGAAGACAGAGTTAATAGTTTCCGTGGTAGTATCAAGATCATCCAGGTTATCAGAAATGCTAAAGAATTGAAATAATTAAGGCAGAATATAGAGAAACGAGTCTTTAATAGTTGAAGTTATTATTCTACCGTATTTGTAAAATGGAGGTTGATTTGCAGCTAACATGTGTAACATGTAGTGCTTGTGTGTGTGGCCTGGAAATTTAAGCATGTCTAAGTTATTATGAATAAATGCTTCATGAGACATACAGTGTCGCTTGTATCCGTGCATCAAACGAATTGTTTCTGGGTATATATTCATCCAGGCATAAGTTTAAGGGGGTAGAAACGTGACGGTTATGTAAAACAGATCCTGTCCCAAAATGACTACCTACCTCCTTTAAATATTATCCTGTCGTGTGTAACATGTAGTGCTTGTGTGTGGCCTGGAAATTTAAGCATGTCTAAGTTATTATGAATAAATGCTTCATGAGACATACAGTGTCGCTTGTGTCCATGCATCAAACGAATTGTTTCTGGGTATATATTCATCCAGGCACAAGTTTAAGGGGGTAGAAACGTGACGGTTAGGAAAAACAGATCCTGTCCCAAAATTACCCATACCCTCTTTAAATATTATCCTCAACTAAACTCAACTTTTATTTATATAGTGGATTTTACAATTTACATTGTTACAAAGAAGGTGTACATGAAAACATGTAACTATAAGCATTCCATTAAATGTCAGACAGGTTCTTACACACCCTAACGCACACCAAACACACACACACAGATAGAGACAGAAGAAAAAAGAGAAACGCAGGTAATATTTTATGCAGATTTTCAATTCCTATGTGGGGTCATAATAATTCACGGACAATGTTACAATTAAGAATAATATCAACATGTAGAAAATTCTAAAGCTGATATTAGCAGCCCCCCGCCGAGCAAAACGAGTGTAGCCAGTGCGCAAACAGTGGCGAGGAACCCACAACTCCAGTGGAGAAAAAAAATCGTTAGAACCCAGGCCCATCCAGGGGAACCAGTTCTCATATGGCACTACTGCTGCATCTCTAAATGCTCGACAGTGCTTGCACAACTAGGCTGTATAAAAAAAAAAAATGAAAGAGGTAGATGATAGATTTAATATTATCTTAATATTCTGATAGCTAATTGCAGTTCCAATTTTGTTGTGTAGTGAGGACATGTCAGGTCGCCGCGTCTCTCTTTCAGTTCCACCATGTAGACTCGTTACAGACCTCGGAACAATGAGAAAAGACAACTGAGAGCAGAATACCGTTCTACAAGTGCATCTGTCGTTATAGGAAGTGNTAATTTTCGAGTCTATGTAGGAGTGTGCTGTGGTCAATGGTATCGAATGCAGCACTAAGGTCTAGCAGCACCAATAACGAGATACAACCTCGGTCAGACGCCAATAGCAGATCATTTGTAACTCTGATCAAAGCAGTCTCTGTACTGTGACATGCTCTAAATCCAGACTGGAATTCTTCATTGATGTCATTCCTTTGGAGGAAGGAGCATAATTGAGTTGAAACTACTTTTTCCAGAACTTTAGATATGAAAGGTAGATTCGATATAGGCCTGTAGTTCCTTAGTTCTCTAGGGTCGAGTTGGGGTTTTTTGACAAGGGGCCTTATAACAGCCACCTTATATGCTTTAGGCACATGTCCTAATGTCAGAGATGAGTTAATAATACCAAGAAGAGGATCTATAATTTCTGGGAGCATCTCTTTCAGTAGATTTGTAGGTATAGGGTCTAGTATGCATGTTGTTGATTTAGATGATCTAATAATTTTAGACAGCTCATCTTGATCTACGGTATAAAATAATTGCATTTTCTCCTTAAGGGCGCTGTAGTTAGTTTGTTCAGCGGGTTTCACTTCTGATTGCATTGTTATAATTTTTTCTCTAATATCTTGGATTTTATTTGTGAAGTAGTTCATCACATAAATTCATCACTGTTATGCTGATATACAGGATCAGAAGTCACTGACGATTTATTTTTTGTTAATTTAGCCACTGTGTTAAATTAAAACCTAGGGTTGTGCTGGTTTTCTTCTATTAGTGATGAAAAGTAGGCGGATCTAGAAGTTTTTAGGGCTTTCCTGTATTTTCGAATACTATCCTTCCATGCTGTACGACATACCTCTAATTTAGTTTTCTTAAAGATGCGCCGTTTTTCGGGCCGCTTTCTTTAGAGCCTGAGTGTGTTCATTATACCACGGTGTGGGACTGCCATTTTTAATCTTCTTTAAACGTAGAGGAGCATCTGTGTCTAGCATTTCCGAGAAGGTGGAATTAAAATTATCAGTGGTAATCAGAGGTGGGTAGTAACGCGCTACATTTACTTCGTTACATTTACTTGAGTAACATTTTGGAAAATATGTACTTTTTAAGTAAAATTAAAAGTGTGTACTTTTACTCTTACTTGAGTAAATTTCTAATAGAAAATCTGTACTTTTACTTCGTTACATAACTTACATTGCGTGACGTTCCTTCGTTCCTTCATTTTAAAATATGCTTTTTAAAACGTGTTGTTTATTTCAAGGTTGTCGTCTCTTTTTACGGGCATTCCCAAGTGATCGATTCTTTTGAGTCGATTCTTTTGAAAGCATTAATTGAACAATGGGCAAAACCATTTGAATAGGCTAATGAATTAGTTCAAATGATTTGTTCAGTTCGCAGCACGATCTGAATCATCTGAAGCGGCGGATTACTCACTCCTCGTAGCACGAAACTTAAGAACACGCAGAACACCTAGAGCGTTGGATGAAGTGGATATTAATCTATATCTATACAATCAAAACTGCAAATGTGTCATATTGTTTGCCAGCGATGATAAATGCCCGCCATATGCGCGCACCCGCGCGACCTGTTCGTCAGACACCGCAACATGCGCGTTACCTGTCAGACACGTGACGTGGGCTTGCAGAAATATACATTTGAAGAACAGAAGGAAGAAAACGTGTTGATGGGCGTGTGGTTCACTGTTTACTGTTTGTTTACAAGTAAGAGCGTTTCACAACACACACGTGACACAGCACGAGAAAACATGAGCTTTGTTCAAAAATGTGTATTTCATTTAAGAGAGCACTGCAGATGTTCTAGATCATCTTAGGAAATGCTCTGAGTTTAGTTAATGCTTTAGTTTGACATGGTCTATTATTCTAAATAAATTGTGTAAACTACATTGACATCAGGACTAGATGACATTTACAGAAATGCTTGTCTCTTCTGTGTTTGTCTATTCTTTAGTCTCTCTAGTATATTGCAAAGATATCTGCTTATGATAATAAAAATATTTATTAAAATATTGGCGTTAATATTAATTTTATGTAGTAGGCGTATATAATCAGATGCAAAGTAACTAAGTAACTAGCTACTTGAGTAGTTTTTTCATTGCATACTTTTTTACTTTTACTCAAGTAGTTTTTAAAATAGTGACTTTTACTTTTACTTGAGTAACAATTTCTCTAGTTACTTGTACTTTTACTTGAGTAAAGATTTTGGCTACTCTACCCACCTCTGGTGGTAATGTCAAGATCTTTAACGTTATTTCTCATGCTAACGATTTGAGACAATTCGGGCAGATTATCGAGAAACGCATCTTTGGAAGTTATTGTTCTCCCATATTTGTAACAATGAGTTTTATTTGCAGCCGTAGGCCAGTGAAGCAAACATAATACCAGATAATGAATCGAAATGTCTTCACTCTGGTGAAGGATTTTAATGTCATCCACATTTATACCGTAAAACAGTATTAAATCTAAAGTATGATTACGAAGGTGAGTGGGTCCTGACACATGTTGACTAACGCCCATGGAGTTAAGAGTGTCTTTGAAAGCCATTCCTAAGGCATCCGTATCGTTATCTACATGGATGTTAAAGTCACCAATGACAAGGACTCGATCTGCAGCCAGTACTAGTTCTGATAAGAACCCACCAAATTCTTTAATAAAATCTGTGTGGTGCCCTGTTTTATCCTTAGTATTAGGTGTTGAAACATGAAGTACCATGACTTCAAAAGAATTGTATTTAGAGTTAGACTTCTGGGAAATGCTAATAGAGTTATTGTATAAGTGCTGCGACACCTCCCCCTCTGCCTTTTAGACGAGGCTCATGTTTATAATAATAATCATGGTGGACAGATTCATTTAAAGTAATATAATCATCTGGTTTTAGCCATTTTTCTGTCAAACAGAGCATGTCTATTTTATGATCTGTTATCATATCGTTAACAAAAAGTGCTTTATTAGAGCGAGATCTAATATTTAGCAATCCGAGTCGTAACAGTTGATTATCTGTATTTTGTTCATGTTTAATTTGTTTAACGTTTATTAAATTACTTTCAAGAGGTTTACGCATTATTTTATGTTTGCTAATCCGGGGGACAGACACAGTCTCTATTTTATGATGTTTGGGAGAACGGATTACTACATGTTGTACATTTTGTGTATTCTGCGACGTGAGACGGCAAGCAGACAGTTGGTTAAGCCATACTGTCTGCTCCCTGACCTGGGCCCCAGCGAGTCAAGTTTTAGCATTAGCATTAAGACTTTTTGCCATATTTCTAGACAGGATGGAAGTCCCAGCCCAGGAGGGATGGAGACCATCTCGTTTCAACAGGTCAGGTCTGCCCTCAAAACTCTTCCAGTTATTTATAAAAACTATATCATTCTGCAGGCACCACTCAGACAACCAGCCATTTAGTGATGATAATCTGCTAT